>NW_013563223.1:0-67865 GCF_000968595.1 Rasamsonia emersonii CBS 393.64
TTTGGAGAGAATGCAAGTTGGAGGAAGCTACCTACTCAGCATTCTGTCCAGAGACCAAAGAGAGAGAATCATATTTCAGAGAGAATGCTCACTTAGACTTAGAAGAGGCCACCTACCCTGCATTCTGTCCAAATACTAAAGCTGGAAAATCTGATGTCGGACAGAATGCAAGTTGGAGGAGGCTGTCTACCCAGACAGAATGCTCACTCACTTAGAGGAGACTAACTACTCTGCATTCTCTCCGAACACCAAAGCTGGAAAATCTGATGCTGGACAGAATGATCACTTAATAGAGCAAGCTTAGAGGTTAGGTGACATAGGTCAGATTAAGGATATCTGCACATTTGTCCAAATGTAAAATCGGAAAATCACATTTCAGGGAGAATGATCACTCAGGTTTATATAGTTCAGCTGAAGGCTCAGCTCAGTTCAGGTGATTTTAGATCACATGATATATTCCCCCTAATATTGTGCATTGTGTCCAAACCCTAAAATCGGAAAATGAGATTTTGGAGAGAATGCAAGCTCGCTTAAGAGACAGCTAAGAGATCATGTGACCTATATTATCAGATTAGGTGAAGGTGATCTGAGATCTACCTGACATTCTAACCTAGGTACAGAGTACTGTGCAATCTCTCCGAACCTTAAAATCGGAAAATCACATTTTGGAAAGACTGATGCCAGGCTACAGAAAGTACCTTACCTAACCTCCTGCGCGTTCTGTCTGAACCTAAATTGGAAAATCTCATCTTGGACAGAATGTAGAGTAGTTAGGTAGGTAGTGCAGAGTATATTCTGTCCAAACACCAAATTGGAAAATCAGAAGTTGGAAAGAATGCATAGTAGGAAGGTCAGGTGACCTCAGCATGTAGGTACTCTGTATTATGTCCAGACACTAAAACTGGAAAACCACATTTTGGAAAGAATGCTGTCCAGCTAACAGCTACAGCTTACTCTGCATTCTGTCCAAACAGCAAAACTGGAAAATCACAAATTGAAGAGAATGCTGTTCAGCTAACTACCTACATAGTAAAAGGTCAGGTGACCTCAGTATGTACTCTGCATTCTGTCCAAACACTAAAACCGAAAAATCACTCACAAGTCGTAAAGAATGTTCTTCAGCTAGCTAGGTCGGGTGACCTCAGAACAGCTACTCTGCATTTTGTCCGAAAATCACAGTGCCAAATGGCAAGTCGGCGAGGTGCCAAAATCTGTGACTTTCAATGCGAGGTTTCTGAGTCACGTGAGTTTCCTATTTAGGCTAGTGTGTTTGTCTTACCGCTTACTTTATATGGTAATTTTGTACACCGCTTTGGGGAGTTTTGCGGGCAGAATTTTGTTTCGTACTGCGTACTCCGTACGGAGTACGGTTCTTTTTTTCCCTATCTTCCTCGAAATATATACTGTCATTTGTTCTGTATTGATTTGCACAACTTGTTGATATTAACGGAGGTGGTTCATATATTGTATTAGAAATAATTACATGTACTGATGGCTAACATGCGAGGGGTATACGTGCAAGCATGGCAATACCAGCAGAAGCAAATCCTATGTACAGGACGATAAGCTCATAACATATATTACGAAACGAGGCAAGTCAGTAAGAAAAAAAGGAAAAAGATTATCATGGATTACAACCACAACACCCATCTGATGGTGGAAATAACACCCTTCCCGATACCGCGGATAACCTTGAAGATCATCACGACCAGCCACAGCCACCACATGACGCCGACAACGGTCCACTCCAGAAGCACGAACCCAACGCGCCGCACCCAGCGAAGCCGGCGGTTGCGCTTCCTGATCCCCTTGTCCAACGCGTCGCTGAGCTGCTTGACCTCAAGCGTGCTGGTCGTGTTCAGCTGCGTGCTCAGCGCTTCCGCATCGAGCGCCGCAGCTCGCACCCGCGGCGTCAGAGATTGATCGACTAGAGTCTCGAGACGTTCCAGCTCGGATTGGAGCGGAGCAAAGTCCGACTTGGAGAAGCGCTGCATCGACTGATGAAGGCTCGCTTTGGTGTTCTCAAATCTCTGAACAAGGTTCCTAGCCGCGCAGTCAAACTCCTCCAAGCGAGGGACTTGTGGAACCGCAGTGTGCAAATCCGCCATACTTTGGATGAGGAACTTCGAAGGCGGATCTGCAGTCGTTTCAGCCCTGCGACAGATCTCCCGAGCCTTAATACCGGAAGACAGAAGAAGCGCCCGGAATCGCTCGATCTCTCGCTTCTCAGTAAGGTTGGGATCGCTCAATGTGGTCATGCTGCGGCCGGAAATACTCCAAGTACGTGTAGCATCTGAAAGCACAGGCCGCTTGTTGCGCGGAGCAGAACTTGAAGAAGCATCTATATTAGCCAGGCCTGTCACTGGCGGTCGATCTTTCCCGATAGACCCTGGGATCTCAACCTTCTTCGCTCGGTTCTGTTCCAGCAGAGCCTTCAGGGCAGAGCCAAAACCGTAGCTGGGCCTGCGGTCACCATAGGAGGTACTTGAGTCCAACAGCTCAAGCGAGGACGGTGACTCGTCTGTCTGATTCGTTACCGAGAACTGGACGCTACCAACACGGTCGGAATTGCGAGGCGAACGCACCCGCAGATCTTGAGGAGAACCGAACTCGGGGGATCTGGAATGATCGCCACGGTCATCATATCGAAAGGACGGTGCAAAAGTCGGTAAATTGGATATGAAAGACTTTGGCAGTTCTTTGTCCGTTTCCCTTCGAGAAATTATCTCCAGTTCGTTATTGAACAACGTTGCTGAACGGCGTAGGGGTGTCCTTTTTCCGGCCTTTGTCTCGCCATCGGTTTTCTCATCATCCGATTCGCGATAATCGGATACGAAGCTCGATGCATAGGACGACCGCCGGGAATGACCTCCCCCGTCCTTCCGCAAAATGAAGTCGCCGACCCGGGATACTTCGCTGCCGACAATCTCGGCGATCCTACCGCCCTTGAAGAGCCCACGAAGCTTAGATTCCTGCTGGGCAGATGACTTCTGCCCCTTGGTGGTGTCCGACCTGCGTAAATCACCAACGCTTGGTTCATCTGGCTGTTCTGGCAAGGGGCTTGGGCCTAAAATCTTGGTCCGATCACCATCCCTATGTGTAGTGTGCTGTAGATCGGCTTCGGGGAAGCTTTCGTCAACGACAATTCCTTGGTCCAGTTGATTATTACGCTTGCTCTTGCTTCGCTCATGTAAGGAGCCGATAACTCGTGGAAAGGGCTTCCTTCGCGGGGAGGGTGAGCGACTTGAAGGAGGAGAGAGGTTGGCGGTGATGCTGGGAAATAGAGGGCCGTGCGACGGCGAATTAGGCGCAGTGCTATCCAAGTCCAAGGACATACGGGTGTCGTCTTTCTCGATTATACTTGCTGCAGACGAAACAGGCACTTTACTCGTTTCAACTTCTCGTTTCCCGCTATCGTCCCTCATTTCCATCGAAGCTCGATGAGAAAATGATCTATGCGCAGACTGTATGTTGTCCTCTGGGTGGATGGCATCCTTCTTGGGAGATGCCGAACGGGACTTTGCCAAACTCGAGATTTTCCTAGCGTGAATAGCAGCCTCGAGTTTGCTATTGAGTCTCTTCTCCCAGTTAGCCTGCCGACTTCTACCACGGGACATCTCGTCATCGCTGGTAGAGTCACTTGAAGAGCTGCTAGACCGACGAGCAGCCGCTGTCCATTTGTGATCCTTGGCTCTATCGGAGCTGCTGGGACTGCGAGGTATGTGTAGAGCGCTTCGCAATTTATGCCGATGATGGCCACGATCGGAACTCCTCTCATGCCTGGTATGCTCAAAAGTAGGTAAAACAGCAGGTGACCCTATTTCCTCTGTAGATGTAGGTTTCTCTTGCTTTGAGGTAGTCACGTCAACTGCGGAGAGATTTGGGGCCGGAGCATCACCACCAACACGCTTGAGTTTTGTCGGGTCAGGATAGAGCTTGTTACCATCCTTATCGACGATTTTGGCCTTGTTGAGACCGTCCTCGAGCCAGGCAGCATCTGCGAGGAGCTCGGCAGGGGTGATCATCCAGTCGAAGCGTGGTCTTTGAGGTTTCGCACTGCCTGTGACGTTCGATCGCCTTGCGCTAGATGAGGGCGAGACTGCCATTTCGTCTGCTTTCTCGTCCTCACCTTTCCTCTCTTCAGGTGGAGATTGAAAGGGCGGCAATCTCAAGCACAGGTCAGGATCTCGACTCTCACCGTGCAAACCTTCAATCGTGTTAACCCATTCATGCACCTTGGCCACATCATGCCACCCCTCCGATTCGACGTTAATGTGATACTTCTCTCGATATCTAACCTTCCGATTGCGAATACATTGAAGAGGATTGTACTCCCGGCCAGGGGATGGATCATCAGTGGACGACGCGGAATCTTGGCTTGAGGGGCGAAGAGGCGGCAGGTGGGAAAGCAGTCTAAGATACTCCCAAAAGAGCTCAAAATGCTGACGGGCCTTTTCTGCTCTCGCAAGCGTGGAATCTGAAAAGTCATACGACACCTGCCAATCACGATCGCTGGTCCCAGGCAGAACACCTGGAGGGGCAAGACGCTCTGTCACGGGCTCCTGTGAAGAAGGTGATGATGCAGAACGAGGAAAACTCCTTTGAAACCTGTTTTCCACAGCTGTATAACTAGAATGACGATGAGCTTGTGATGAGGCTTGTCCGACACTCGCCGCAGATCTCTGCACATGATTATCGACAGGCATAAAATGGGCCTGACTGCTGGAAACAGTCCTCCTTCCACCTGGCAGGGGGCTAGAAGGAACACGACCAGCGTAATTCCGTCTTCGGGACTCGCTGAGGTTCAAAGCCAGATTCACAATCTGCACAGGATCCGTGTCCAACCCAACCCTGGGACTATTGGAAAGAGCAGAAGCGGCGCGGGGAGTCGTATTCGCACTTTCTGAGCCTGCAGATTCCGAAGCATGCTGAGCGGTACCGTCAGCAGGAGTGGCATTCGTCACAGTCGTTGCCAAGGGCGAGCTGCCCAACGAGGGTTTCTGTTGATGCCATGTGGAGCGATGTGATGATCTCTTTTTGGGAACTGTAATCTCTGTCTCCGCAGCTCTCCTTTTGCCGCTGCTACTGCTCAGAGAAAGGTGCGGACGGTGAATCGAACCTAGGAGTCGTGCAGACGGCCCGAAGGCAGAGTCAAGTAAGAACCCTCCAGAGCTATGGGTCCTTCGTGGCCTGTGGCTTCGTTTCTCCTCATCTCGGGAGCTGCTGCCCAGTGTACTGCCCTCTAATTCCCCGCCAACGACATTGTTGTCATCCATTTGCACGTCCCTTTGAGACTCGGGATTGCCATCCGCTCGACCTCGATGCCCGTTGTGGACAGCAGAGGTGGACTGATGGCTATCAGACGAAGAAGCGAGATTCTGTCCTTTCACATCATTCCGATGATTCGACATGGGAGACGCAGTGTATCAGCCGTATTCGGTCCTGTGTTGCACGAGCTGCCGCGGCACCATGGAGGCCGTTATCACCGACTACGGAGCATCTGCGAGCTGAAGTCGGAATAGGGGACGCATCAAGTTTGACAGTGTAGACACCAAACTGAACAGACCAAGCACAAAGGGAAGAACAAAATATGAGTTGGAAACCGCGAAATCTGCAGGACGGGAAACTAATTCCCTAGCTATGCTGCTATAACGGCGCCGACTCCTGCAGCATGCAGCCAACTCATGCCTGTGACGCGTAGAGCAGCAGGTGCAAACGCTGCAAACCAGCGGGTTCGCTGCGGAGCCGAGTCCAACCTATGGATACGGAGTACAGGTCCATTGTATGTATCAGTTTGAATGCGCGATAAGCAGTCAAAAACTACCACAGAGAGATCTGAAATATCCAGCTCTTTGCATTTTATATTTTAGAGCTCTATTGACTACAATATGAATCTATGGTTCAGACCGGAAACCTCAAACATCGAGATATTACCAACAAAGGAAATCTCGCATTGAGTCTAGACAAGAATACAGCTATGTTTTACAGTTCTGTCTACGTGAAACTAGAGAAAGATAAATACCGTAAAATCCTTAGGCCTCAACTCTCAGACACTGGAGTCGGGCTTCCGTCTCAATAACCTGTGTATAGCACACGATTGTTAGTTAACTGGCAAGGCAAGCGGCCGGCGAAAGGCTTGTCGGGAATGCTTACCTCTAGAGCTTGTCTCACTTCCAATACCCGTCTAACGTCGGCCAGCCAGTCCTTGCTCAAGATTTTGGCCCATCCCTTAAGGGTGTTCATCTCCCGCGCAGCTGCGTCAAGATTGCCCTCTTCCAGCAGATTCTCTGTCCGCGTGAGGACGCTCTCCACATCGTCGCCGCCAGCCAAGCCGTCCTTCTTGAACATCACCTTGCTCAAGACAAGGCTGGCGGCGTGGCTGGCAATGCCTGCGTCTTCAGGAAGCAGGCTAGCCTTTCGCACCTCAGCGGCCACACGGCGGAAGCGGTCGATAATCTGAGAGGTAGAAGGAATACCACGCTGGTAAGCCGTAGGATTGATCGAAGCAATGGCAGCCGCCACAACAGGGTCGTCCCCGGCCAGCTCCTTTACAGCAACAAGCTCGCGGACAAATGGCCTCGGCGTATCCGCGTTGTCGAGCACGGAGCGAACAGCGTCGATGGCAACCTGAAGCTGCTGAGTCTTCAGATTCGTGTCAATGACGTCGCTCCAGCCCGTAGCGAGCTGCTCAAGCTGGTTGACGTTAGCAGAGAGCTCGTTCAACTTGCTCAATCGGCCCTCGCGCTCTCTCTCGACCAGCTCTTTCACGTCGTTAAGGAATTTGCGGTTCAACTCGATAGCCTGTTCGACGAGCTCATTCTTCAAACGCTGTTCGGCCAATTCCTGTGCTTTCTGGAGTTCCGTCTTGATCTTCTCCTGGTACGCAAGAGAGAGTCTCTCACGTTCTGCTTCGAATTCCTCCCGGTACTGAGCAGCTTCCTCGGCACGTGCTTCATCGATGCGGCGGTAAAGTTCTCTGGCAGCTTCGTCGAAAGTAGCATGTGCCCTCTTGATCTCCTCCTCGGCCTGTTTTTGAGCGTCTGTTCGAATGGCCGCGATCTTTTCTCCTATGCTCTCAATTTCACTCTTCGCTTTCGCAAGCGGCGCAGAGTATTTATCCGCGGCACCATCGGCGCTGATGACAGTGATAACGTCATTGAACACCTTCACCAACTCTTGAACCACAGGCTCGTCTCCTTCCTTGACTTTAATGAGTTCAATAGTGCTGACAGCAGGTTTCCGTGGTTCCTCTTTAGGCTGCTCCTTCTGAGTATGACGCTTTGGTGGCTCCGATTTCTTTGCAGATTCCTTGACAGCCTGATTCTTTGCTTCCGACTCTGCCTGGCGGGCTTCCTGCTTCTGCACTGCGCTATTATGCGGGCCCTTGTGAGAGATATCGGTTGGTGTCGTTTCATTCTCTGCTACCTTCCAAGAAAGCCCACTCTTGCCGGGAATGGTCACCTTATTGGCTTCTTCCTTCTGAACAGGAGGAAGGCGGTTGGGATGCCTTCTGGCGTTGGGGAATCGGCGGTAGAAATCGCGTTCTTCAAAGTACAGGACGCTCTCTTCCCCAAACGGAACATATTCGGTGAAGAAATCATGGAAGTTGTCGAACTTCAAGGCAAGGTAAATACCGGCACCGTACGCAAGACCGGAGGTGAGGAAGAGATAGAGAAGGAATCTCCGAAAAACGACCGGTTTTCCGTGGGGCTGGAGGCTTAGGAGAAGCTGAAGTATTGCCAGTGTTGTCAGCAGGTGGCTGCGGAGGTTGTATCGATGTCGGGGGAGATGTCTGACCCTTTCCAGTGGGTGACGGCGGTACCTGGCCAACGTTCTCGGGAGGAATTGTTGACTGCGAGGCAGGAGACGCAGGGGTTGGACTGGTGGGAGGGGTATTTGACGAGTCGGCGAAGTATCTCTAGACAGATCAAATGGTTATTAGAGGCCATTGCATCAAGCAACAGCAGGTTGGTGACATCCGTACCTGGCCGAAGATGCGACTGCTCGCGGCAGGTCTGGCCAGCAATTGCGTCGCTGTCCGCTGCCGAACCGCGGACGAGAGCCGCTGCTGGCTGGACACAATTGAGTAGCGCAGCATGGCGGGCTGCCCTCCCTTTGGGTGCGAGTGTTGGGTGGGCGTGGGTGGTAGGAGAAAGGTGGTTGTTCGAGAGAGGACGCGGGCCGAGATTTGGTGATGCTTTCTTTTTTACGATCCGGTCCGACGGTCCCTATGCCGCCCGATTGCGGGTACCTGACAACGCTACCTCCGGAGTTCACGGCCACACACTGGGCCAGCAAGCGCGCAGGCACGCGATCATCGTCCTGGCTTGGCTCAATGAATCTGGAGACTAATACATGACGAGTTTAGTCTACCAATTTCGAGATTTTGCCTCTTTGTCGGCGTCTCCTCTTGACTTGCCCGTCCACTCTGATTGACAGCAATATCAGCAATCCGGAGTAAGCATGTCCGGGTAGTCAAGTGGCTGAGCTCAAATCGTACATTGAGTTCTGGCGCATTACTTGAGCATCCTAGGCTATAGAGAGAGAGTCAAGCCTAAAAAAAGAATAAGACGGCGAAAATGCTTACTGATACCAGGTGTGGGACCGAACAGACCCATGGGGACCGGAAGTTTTTCTCCCACCTTCTACATAAAAAAAAAGGACATTTTAGACATTGTCTGAGGAATACTCTAAGAAAAAAGGGACCCGTGAAATTAGAATCCTGGATGAGATATGAGTATTTAGGTTAGTGCCTAAGGTAACAGATGGATGATATTTGACCTCCACCCAACAGGTATAACGACGCCAAGAGAAAGCAGCAGCATAGACATGAGGGAAAAAGGAAACACAGCACAAGCATATGACTCAGCATGGAACGATCTAGCGTTAAAGAGAAAATTCGACCTTCCACGATGACCCAACCCTCACAACAGCGACAATGAGGTGATATCCGAACCAGAACGAAGAAGGTAAAGGAAGAAGGAAAGTGCATTAAAAAAGGTTCATGTATTGAAGCTGAGTCGACCTTTTCGACCCAGGGTGAACGCAAGCAAGCCTCGCTCAACTTGCTTCACACTATCGTTTGCGACTGAACGGGGAATACCCAGAGTGTCGGATTTGGTTGTGGACTGATCGTCAAGCGAATGTCCAGCCAGAGACACAACTGGGTAGGATAACACGTGTCTGTTTTCCACTGATGGGGGAATTATACACAGAGTTCAACGGAAAACCGTTAGACAAAAACAATATGGAGACATTTAGCAAGCGCAGGCACCGGCGCCTTGGGCGCCAGCTGCCTCTGGCCTTAAGTCCACTCCAGGGCGTGGATTTGTCCGAAGATTCCGTGGTCCAGCCTGATCGAGAGGAAGCTTCTTTGCGATAGCGGTAAACAGTTCCCGAACATTGGTTGCGGTCTTTGCAGAAGTCTCGAAGAAGAGAAGGCCAGCCTCACGAGCATATGCCTCGGCATCTGCGGTCGGAATAGCACGTTTGTCTGGGTTCTCCGTGACCAGATCGAGCTTGTTACCGGCAAGGGCGATGATGATGTTCTCGTTAGCTTGGCGTTGGAGTTCCTTCACCCACGATTTAGCCTTGTCTAGAGAAGCCTAGATACGTTGTCAGTCAGCTGCAAGCGGCGGAAAGTGGTGAAATGCAGATGCATACAGCTTGCGTAATGTCGTAAACGACCACAGCACAGTTGGCATTTCTGTAGTACATGGGCGCCAGAGACTTATATCTCTCCTGACCGGCGGTATCCCATATCTCGAACTTCACAGTCGTACTTTCATCCAGCGAGATGGTTTGAGTGAGGAACGCCGCACCGATCGTGGATTCCCGGTAGTCATCGAATTGATCCTATTCAGTGTCAATAGAGGCATCTCGCGGGAGATAAGGAGCGCCACCAAGACCTACTTTGACGAATCGCAAGACTAGCGAGCTCTGCAAAGGTAACAGCACATTAGCTCCCAGGATCACAGGATCTCGTCATGCAATAAGCTGTTCTAACCTTTCCGACAGCAGATTCTCCTGTGACAGACAGCAATGTTAGCTCAACTGAGTTCGATGATCCGGTGGGGCAAATAATGGTGGCTAACCAAGCAACACAAGCTTGAACTGAGCAAATCTCGCACCGGGACGGCCTGCTACTGGTGCTCTCGCAGCCATGGTCGCAACGCTCGAAGGAGCAAAGAAGAGGTCGATACAAGGAGGATACGCACTATCGGGGATGGGAGTACGTGAGGGTGGGATAAGGAAATCGGGAGTAGGTACTTGTGACGGGATGCAAGTTGGGGCGTTGAGGTTTGGAGCACGGAGATGATGGCGGCAGCCTGCTCTTTGGCCTCTGGTCTGGAGCCGCGGATGACGAGTGACGAGTGACGAGACAGCCGCCCGGCTGGGTGGATCCTGCACTGCCAACGGAGCCACATGCAACCCGCCACCGCTGATAACCATCCCGGCTTAGGCAATACATGCTCTCTCTCGACGTATTAATTAATATCCCAGATGCGTCCTACCGGGTATACTCTGGAGTAGTAGGTAGGTATCCAGGTAGCTATCATCTGCCCGATATATCGAGAAAATGCGACTAGTCACATATATTTCCCTGCATGACTTGCCGCTTGGGTTTAAGATTATGTATTAGAGGTCAATGACAAGATTGACTGCTATCAGTAGTAGCAATAATAGCAAAATGCAATCCATCTGCTGCGTTCAGATATTAAGGAAGAATTTTTGATTGCGCCTGAAAGAATTGCACGAGAAATGAAATAGTTCCTGTCGCCGCCTCCTGAGTCCCGTCGCTCTTTTCCCAAAATGGTTGTTGCCTCTCCTGACGCAAATTCTCTACACCATCATGATCTCCCCAACTTCTTTGATCTATCCCTCTGGTTAGAAGACGGAGATCTCTGTCCGAGTGAATCGATATAATCATATACCTGACTGACCCTACCTTCCATACAAGTCTTTCTGCGATTGTATCCAGCAATCGTCCAAAATTTACAACCTCTTTCCTCGCGGCACGATTGCGAAAATGTCTTCAAACGCCTGCAGTTGGCGATGTGTTCTTTGGTCTGGGTTCAAGTCCAGAGGAGATCCAAGGGGGCATCTGTGCTGGGTAGTTATCCTGCTGAAGTCGCTAGACTTAAAGGACTGGACCAACTTTTCACACTCAGAGATCATTTAGTAAGAGTCTGCTCGGATTATTACTGATGGTAATATTACACTGCCATTTAAAAACGGTTGGTTGTACAGAAAATAATGACGGTACGGAGTAAGCTTCTGGATTCCCGTCCAGAAACTGTCAATTTTGGCGGTTTAGACCAGGATGGTCCAGAGAAATAGGAGTATAGGACTACATGTAGCTACTTTTACTATCGTTATTTCATTTAAGGCTGTAGACATTTATTCTCCATTTATTCTATGGATATTATTGGAGATTTCTTGGACTAAATGGGTTACCAGCATCAGTGATGCGTGCGCCAATCACCTGACTTGAAGCGGCGTGTCCAGGTGGCATTTCTAAAATAATATTACCCACTTCGGATTGGAGCCTAACCATCGCCGGAAACAGGTAATTTGAGTTCCAAAGACACGGCTCTCCGTCACCAAAGCAGCAACTCGTCAACATCTGGTCCGATCGATCGATAATTCTGAATTTCTCGTCATGCGCTGAGGCGGTACATACACCACATTGATCATTCTTCCCCCAGTCCAGCGTAACAGCCTTGGTCGGCGATGGCGCGTCCGGTTCTCCCGTTCAGGGACATCAATCTACACTCGTCCCCCTCGCACTACGCATTTACTTCTCCGTCATCTCCCAGCTCTCCTACTCTGGTCGTCGAGCGCCCAACGGGAGACCTGCGTCTGAACGATGGCTCGCTGCTGGGAACCAAACGCGTTTCCAGCATTGCTGGAATCCTGGGGATTATAAAGCTGAAGCTAGGTACATTGCGTTGCCGTGCCCTGTTGTTGCGACAACGAGAAACTGACAGTCAAAAGACAAGTACATCATTGTCATTACGAAGGCCCAGCCCGTGGGAAGACTCCGAGGTCACATGGTGTACAAGGTCGTAGCGACTGAGTTTCTCCCGCTCCGTGAACGTCCGTTGCACGATTCCGATGAAGATACCTATCTTGCTCTGCTCAAGGACCTCCTTCGCAATGGACCTATGTACTTCTCCTACTCTCTCGATCTTACAAACAGCTTCCAGCGGCAGTCTCAGAGCGATCCGAGTGCTCCACTGTGGAAACGGGCTGATGACCGATTCTTTTGGAACCGTTTCATCATGTCGGACTTGATCGATTTTCGTCTTGGAACAAATGATGCGAGTGGTGTGCGGTATGGCCCGCAGCCAGGGGTGGACCCGTATATATTGCCGGTTATCTTTGGAATGCTGCGGATCACTCCTGCAAAGGTCAAGTCGACGTCCTTCACATTCGCTCTCATCACGCGGAGATCGAGATACCGTGGCGGAACGAGGTACTTTTCTCGCGGCATCGACGAACAAGGCCACGTGTCCAACTATAACGAGACGGAGCAGGTGGTGATCCTAAACGATGCCACTGGTGGATTGGCTGGCTTTGCTGGAGGTCAAGCGATGCAGAATGGGAGGGCCGATGGGTCAGGCCAAGATCTCCAGGTGCTGTCATTCGTTCAGACTCGGGGTAGTGTGCCCGTGTTTTGGACAGAAGTTAACAACCTTCGCTACACACCGAAACTCCAAGTCCGAGGCGCGGAGATCGCGGTTGAAGCTGCGCGGAAACATTTCGCGGAGCAGATCAGAATCTATGGCGAAAATTATCTGGTCAACTTAGTGAATCAGAAAGGCAGGGAAGAGAGGGTCAAAAGGGCCTATGAGCAATTAGTCCGTATCTTGGTGTCTTCGCCTAGAGAGACCACTGAAACAGATTTCCCCGTCACAAACGAAAAGGTCCATGTCGTCGAGACGAACCAGAGGAAGCAAGACATGGACCGTCTCCACTACGTTTATTTCGATTTCCACAATGAGACGAAGGGACTCAAGTGGCATCGAGCACAATTGCTATTGGACCGGTTGACGGATGGGCTCATGCGTGGACAGTATTTCCGGGGCGTCGAAAAACCCGGAGACCCGAACGGACAGTTGGATATACGGACTCTCCAAACGAGTGTTGTGCGAACGAATTGCATGGACTGCTTGGACAGGACCAACGTTGTCCAGAGCATGCTTGGGCGATGGACAGTGACACGACAATTGGTCGACGTGGGAGTCCTTCGTCCTGGAGAGTCCGCAAGCGACGACCCAGAGTTTGAGCACATATTTCGCAACATGTGGGCTGACAACGCCGACGTTGTCTCAAAGGCTTATTCAGGTACCGGGGCTTTGAAGACTGACTTTACTCGGACCGGCGAGCGCACCCGTGCTGGCATGGTCCAAGATCTTTCCAATTCGATTACCCGATATATCCGTAACAATTTCATGGATGGTCCGCGACAAGATGCGTACGATCTCTTCCTGGGTGCCTACCTTCCAGCGGATTCGACTTTTGGTGGTATGCTGCTCTTTATTGATCGCAGACCGGTCATCATTCAGGCTATCCCGTACATTCTTGCAGCGAGTATTTTCATGATCATGGTGGCCACTTTTACACGACGCTTGCCTGATGCCGCCGTATGGCCACTGAGGTTGTTCATCATCTTTTGGATGGTTGTCGGTGCATGGTGCTTCCGCTTCATCGTCACTCACGGAATGCTCTATGTAGGTCTTCTCTTCCCTAGTGCTCGCCGCCTATTTAGCACTGACCCGGTGAAAGGTCAACTGGCCCAAGCTGAATCCTCCTGCCGCGGCTTTGGAAGGATACCAGGATGCCCTGATATCTGCCCATTCCGACGAAATAATTGGCCGGTGGTTGCCAAGCAGAAGACACCAACGTGGCTACAGTAATGCTCGTTTGGGCTATATGGAAGAGGGCAAGAAGAGAATCGAATAAGGTCTACATAACCCGTATGGTATTCATTCCTTTTCATTTCCTTGGATTTTTCTCCCCATCCTTGCGTCCCATGTTTGAGAAATTCGTTCATCATATCCACGTTTTTTTTTTGCGCTTCTGTAAAATAGAGCTGTCTTCAGGGTTGGGATCTTCCGGTCTTGCTTTTTTTCTTACGAGTCCTGTCATATGCCTTTAATTCTTGGCCTGTTTTCCTTTCCTTTTTCTCTTCCCCTTTCCTTTCCTTCCTTTTCTTTTCATTTTTCTCCATTCCTTTCCCTTTTCCTCTTTTTCTACTTCTCAGATAAGCTGCGATTTGCCTTTGCAAGATACGTCGTTGCAATTCCTTTTCTGATATCAAATATTTGGAGATTTTATTGCGTTTCCACATTTCCTCTTCCATATCCTTCAAGTTCCGTAGCGCGATTCCCTGAAGAATTTTCACGGTTGCTAGGGGCTTTAGTATATGGAAACAACAATAGTCCCCATCGATCTCAACCAGCAGCTTGGCCTTGCTTTGGAATCCAAATCGCAATGGCTATGATCAACAATAGTAACTGCCTTGATAAGCCATTGATAATCCATGCGATAATCCTTATCTATTGGTCACGTGGAAGCGGGCAATGCCCGATAAGGCCGATTAATTACTACGGAGTAAAGCTTCCGAAACCTTCGGAGAGATGACTCTCTCACTCATATTATTTCGCCAACAATTTCCCTTAGATCCTGGCCTCCAAATGCCCGTGAAAGGGCTTTGGAAGCTTGGTACTTCTCTTCAGTACCGTCAGCTCCGATTTATATCTTCCCGGTCCACCACAATGGCTCAACGCACGTACGAGGTTGGAGCCCCTCTTTCCATTGTTCCTACCTGATTGCCTCTCGAGAAAGCGCAGAGCTTGCTGACGATCCTCATCAGGATGCCATTAAAGCATTGAATTCGTTGCAATCAAATTTTGCGATCGTTGATGCGATCAGGAAGTCTGGACGGGGGATGAACCAACAAGCTATTCCGGAGATGATTGAATGGTGCAGAAGAATTGGATACGAGGTTGGTAACTACCTCATATTGGGATTATGAAATTGCGCTTCTATAATGTTCTTATTAACGTAGAGAGGCGACCAAATCCTGCTGACTCTTGTCTTTATTTCAGCCGTCTGATTTGAACCGTCTTAACCCCATCCATATCGCCGGAACGAAAGGCAAAGGATCGACCTCTGCCTTCATCTCTTCCATCCTTACCCAGTACCTCCCATCCGCGTCAGGCGCACCCTCTCAAGGTCCCGCTAAGATTAATAAAGTTGGTTTATATACATCTCCTCACCTGCGATTCGCTCGCGAACGTATCCAGATCAACAATACCCCTCTGTCAGAAGAGCAGTTCGCCAAATACTTCTTTGAGACATGGGACCGTTTAGAAGAGTCCGCGCGGGCAGAAGGCATGGATCCTACTGATCCTCGGGCGAAACCAGTCTATTTCCGGTTTTTAACGCTCATGGCATTTCACACTTATATGAGTGAAGGCGTGGATGCGGCTGTGATTGAATGCGGAATCGGAGGAGAATATGACAGCACAAATATAATTGTTCAGCCAGCGGTATGTGGTATCACAAGCCTTGGTATCGATCATGTCGCCGTCTTGGGATCTACGATTGAGGAAATTGCCTGGCATAAAGGGGGAATTATAAAGCCTGGTGCCAAGGCTTTCACCGCTCCCCAAGCGGAGAGCGCCCTGGAGGTTCTTTTCAAAAGAGCAAAGGAAAAGGGGACTGAGATAGTAGTCGCCGAAGGCCATCCCGAGCTTCAAAAAGGTGGGCCGGTGAAACTCGGCCTCGCCGGTGACTTTCAATACACAAATGCTACTGTAGCAGCTGCAGTTGCTGGTGAATTTCTTAGGTTGAAGGGAGTGGAAGGTATCCCAAATGACATCCTGAAGGAGCCATTACCTGAAAAGTTTCGAAAGGGCTTAGAAGATGCCAGACTAGGTGGCAGATGTGAGACGCGTCGGGAGAGAAACGTTTCTTGGTACATTGACGGAGGGCACACTCTTGAAAGCATCCGGGTCGCCGGAGAGTGGTTTGCCTCCCAAGTGATTACCAACACTTCTCCTGATGCAGTCCCAAGCAGGAAGCCCAGGGTTCTAATATTCAACCAGCAGACTCGAGACAGTGTCGCGTTGGCACGGGCACTTTACCAGACCTTAGCTGCTGCTCTGGAGACGGAAAAGCCCTTTACCCATGCTATATTCTGTACAAATGTCACATACAAAGATACAGGATATAGGCCTGATCTTGTCAGCGTGAACACCAATGCCACTGACGTGGAGAAGTTGAGCGTGCAGAAGAACCTTGCCCAAACATGGCAGGAGATCGACCCCAGCACTGAAGTTCTGGTTCTTGGTACGATCGAAGAGGCAGTCGAGTTTGTCCGTTCTCTCGCCGATAAAGAAAGCGCCCCATCTCAGGGCGAGAATGAGGTCAAAGCCCTTGTCACAGGTAGCCTACACCTTGTGGGGGGCTTCCTCGATGTGATTGAGACCAAGCCTGGTCGGCTTCCAAACTAAATGAGCAGATGTTTTCCTTCACGTGAAGATTCTCTGCCGTTTGCTTTTTAGGATTGTACAGTCTGATGTGTCATGCCTTCAACAAGCAACGTTATGGTTCAATGGATTCCCCCTTTTGTCTGCTTTCAACAATCACTTGTCATTCGCCTTCCTCTTTCTTCCTTCACTCGTTGCTTTCTCTGCCTTTCAAGATGTGTATAAATCGGAGGCGTTGTCGGTATGGTTTCAACACTGGTCTCTTCATCGGATGTCATTGAACTTTGTAAGATGCTTTCAAGCACAAAAGTTATGGAGTTCTCAGTTTTCAAGGAATACCACATCACCAGCTGGGAATAAAGGGTGGATAGATCACAAAGAACCTGGCCTGTATGTACGTCATCTGCATTCACAATACATATAAATATATCAGAATCCCATGAACAAAGTAATTTAATTTCTAGTGTCGGTCAACACTCCAAGTGAATTACAGAGTTCTGGGGTGAGTTCTAGTCGTCTACAACCGAGGCGACTTATCACAGCCGCCAAGTGGGCGGTTTAGTCCTTCCCGCTTTCCACGCCGGGGCCCGTGTCAAGTCGCGTGCAAGACACCGGACCGACCAGGTTCTCTCTCGCCACAAAATCTCCATACTGCCTTCACTTTCTGCAGCCATGTCAGAATCAAAGGAAATCAACGGCAAGGCTTCCGGCGACGCCAACGAGACTGGGAACGTTGAGGCCGTCGAGACGGTCAAGACCGCCGCTGCGAATGCGGAGAACGATGCGACCAGCGCCACGCAACCCACAACAGAGCCTTCGGCCTCGGCAGACAGCGAGAAGGAAAAACAGGCTGGCAAGAAGTCCAAGGATGGAGCAGAACAGGGTTCATCGGAGGGCAAGTCAGACAGAAAGCTGACTCCGAATATGATCGACTCGCTGTTGCGGTTGAACCCCGCTTTGGCCGGCGAGTTGGCGGGCATGGAGAAGGACAAGGCCGCCGAAACGCTTGCCAAGATGAACATCGCCGATCTCCTTACTGGCCTGTCGATCGGGAAGAAGAATCAGAAAGATATGGCGTCCTACAAATTCTGGCAGACCCAGCCGGTGCCGCGTTTCGACGACAAGCCCGATCTCCAAGAAGGGCCGATCAAGATCATCAACCCCGATGAGGTGCAGAAGGAGCCTTACCCTCTGCTGGACGGGTTCGAGTGGGTAACGCTGGACTTGACGGATGAGAAAGAGCTCTCAGAGTTGTATGATCTCCTATCGAACCACTATGTCGAGGATGACAACGCCATGTTTCGCTTCAACTACTCGCGGTCGTTCCTGAAGTGGTACGTTTCTCTCCCTTTTAACCACTGCTCGTTATGTATGAACTGGAACTGACATTTACGGTTGTGACAAGGGCTTTAACGTCGCCGGGCTGGCAGAAGGAA
The DNA here is from genome assembly GCF_000968595.1 of Rasamsonia emersonii CBS 393.64. Classification (NCBI taxonomy): domain Eukaryota; kingdom Fungi; phylum Ascomycota; class Eurotiomycetes; order Eurotiales; family Trichocomaceae; genus Rasamsonia; species Rasamsonia emersonii. The sequence goes on from NW_013563223.1 coordinate 17,939, forward strand.
TGGCACGTCGGAGTTCGCGCGTCGAAGTCCCGGAAGCTCGTCGCATCCATCTGCGGTGTGCCTTCGGAGATCCGTGTCCGCGGTCAGCGGATGAAAGTCACGGAAATCAACTTCCTCTGTGTCCACAAGAAATTGCGCTCTAAGCGTCTTGCACCGGTGTTGATCAAGGAGATCACCCGACGATGCTACCTGAAGGGTATCTACCAGGCCATCTACACCGTGGGTGTGGTGTTGCCAACGCCTGTTACTTCATGCCGATACTACCACCGTCCCCTGGATTGGCTGAAGCTGTATGAAGTCGGCTTTTCTCCTCTCCCCGCGGGCTCGACCAAGGCGCGTCAAATCACCAAGAACCACCTGCCCAGCAATACGGCGACGCCTGGCCTTCGGCCAATGCAAGAGAAGGATATTGACGCGGTCTATGATCTGCTTGAGCGGTATCTAAGACGCTTTGACATTAACCCGGCGTTCACGAGGGAGGAGATTGACCATTGGCTACTCCCTAAGGAGAGTAACGGGGAACAAGTGGTCTGGTCATATGTCGTGGAGGATCAACAGACGCAGAAGATCACTGACTTTGTTTCCTTCTATTCTCTGGAATCCTCTGTTATTCAAAACCCGAAGCACAAGGAGGTTCGTGCTGCATATCTGTACTACTATGCGTCGGAGACTGCGTTTTCAGAGAAGGAGAAAGGCCTTAAGGAGCGGCTACTGATGTTGATCAACGATGCCCTTATTTTGGCCAAGAAGGTAAGCCTCCCTTCATCATGGATTGTAGCCGGCCCAACTAACGCATGCCAACAGGCCCATTTTGACGTCTTCAACGCCCTCACTCTCCACGATAACCCGCTGTTCCTGGAACAGCTCAAGTTCGGTGCTGGTGACGGCCAACTGCATTACTACCTGTTCAACTACCGTACTGCTCCTGTTCCTGGTGGAGTCAATGAGAAGAACCTCCCGGACGAGAGGAAGAGAGGAGGCATGGGTGTGGTTCTCCTGTAAAGTACTTCACGTCCATGATGATTTGAACTGGCATGGTCATCCAAGGGACCGTGGCTATTCCTGCCTGCTGCATATGTAGTAGCGGGCGCAAAAATAGTTAGAAAATCTAGTCAAAACATATCGACGCCCTGAAAGAAAGGGTACGATCTGATATGATATGACCAGAAGCCGTCTCAAACCTTTCTCCTGGATTTGTGTACTTGTAAGGAGCTCCTTTGGTGGGGCGTATACCCAATGCCAACGTACCCAGACAGGAGATCTGCGACCAATGATCACAAACGTTGAGCCGATGGAGTCATTCCTTAGACTACTCCATACAGACTAGATCTCCAAGATACTTCTGCCATGTGCATGTGCAACTAACACGATGTTGACCCACTTAGCTAGCCTTCAGCTACATGTACGGAGTAATTTACGTGACGTCGTCGGGAGGTTCTCCTTGCGCTCTTTCACGGAGTCACAAAAGGGCAAGGACTGTTTATTTTAATTCTTCTATCAGATGTTCGTTATCTTTTACGTGTGATTTTGTTGCTTTATTCTTGTTTATTTTTTATTTTTATATCTTGCTTGACGTACTGCCTGGGACTAGACTACCTGCTAGCTGCATCGGAGATTATTCGAGTTCCTATCGATTATCGATCGGATTGTGGGGCAGAGGACGGCATGGCATGTACTGTACGGAGTACATTACTTCATCTCTCCCATTGCCCTCTGTCTAACTACGTTACCATATTATTGCATCCATTTGACGACGGCGATGCCTTTGATTGACTTCTTTATCTTCAGAGAATGATGACAATGTCAAGTTGACGCTCTTCCAAAGTGATCCATCCAACCCAGGCAATGAAACGGGGATACGTATCGCTTGGCATTTTCGGAGCAGCATAGCAGCTGACGAAGTCATCTTCTGCACTTTCGTGCTGCGTTCGAATCTCTCCATATTTTGCCTGTCATTCAAGCTAGGAAAGTCCGTTGAGCCATTGTTGCACGTATTCTATCTGGGGCTGCACTTCCACCAAATATGGGCGCTGCGCAGTCTACCGAGGGCGCCGGAAATGCGTCGCCAGGTTAGTATAAGCAACCGCGACTTCTATTACTGTACAATTGATTGGATGGGACTCTTTCCTGGTTACACAGCAATTAAACCGGTGAAGCTTGTGGATGATAGCTAATTGATGCGATCATGGTACAGAGGAGCTGAGCCATCTGCTGGCAGAGCGCTTTGCGACGAAATGCTTCACGCCTCTCGAGCTGACCCATTTCAAAGACAACTTCTTTTCCCGTGCGCTGGACCAGGGCGGGCTTCGATACTGGAATGAGAAGATCCTTTCCGATTTTCTGGGCATACCTGATGGGGTGAACACCGATGAGAAGGGCGCTGGTCGTGATGCTGCTTCTCTGGATGCAGGCCCGGTCATATTCCGGATGGTGTCGTATTTGGGCGCGTTCCCCTTCCAGACGACCCTGGCGCCTAGCGTCCTGACCTTTGAGGCAATGGTCAAGGTTGTCGTTCTTCTGACGGAACGGTACGGCAAGGTGCTCAAGAGGGGGCGCAAGGATAGGATCAAGCTGCTCTTTGGCAGTCTGGCAGATGTCGCGCGAAGAGACATCGAAGAAAAGAAAGTCGAGAGCGCACCTGGTGAACCAGCCCCTTCATCTTCTTCAGAGGCAGCTGTCGACAAGCACACCTCTCATCCACCGGGATTTGCAATTGACGAGCCGGCAAACGATGACGATGAGGAGGAGGATGATGACGATCTCGCCCTCGCTGCTTTAGAATCACTCGATGCCATTGAGGTTTTCAAACACGATCAGCGAATCGATCGCGCTGTCTACGAAGCCCGGATCTCAGTCGACACATTTCGACGTCTGCTGATGTTGCTCCTTGTCATCGCTCCCTTGAAACCCCTTGAGTCCGTGTCCAAGTACACGTCCAACCTAAGCCCGGATCAACTTGCCGCTGTTCGGCGTGAAGCTGATAGCATTATCGCGGCATTCAGTCCGGAAGAAATTGCTGGCGGCATCCGGTACAGATCTTTTGCGAGAACCGTCTCCGTTTCTTTGCCTCATCTTTTCGATCCTTTGACGCCGCTGTTTGAACATCTCCTCTTCAGTAAAAACTTGGATCTATCTCGGAAACGCACCGGAGCAGAACCGTCTCATGCAGAAGATGAGGGTCAGAACGACTCCAATTCGCCACCTGAAGCTCCTGTCATCCTGCCTGGTAGCTTTGAATCTGCCATCTTAAATCCCAGCATCATATCCCACCTGTCCTTTTTCCTTCCCGCATCTCCGGATGTGAATTTGTTCCGGAGCGGTACACGCCTGCACCCGGTGTTTTCGACAACGGCACATGGCGAGTCCTTGACTTCATTCTCACATAACGTCCTCACCTGGCAAGCTCCGACACTTCTTCTCATCCAAGGCACTCAACGGGACAGGTCAGGAGCCGAGGAAAAGTTAATCACCCTGGGTGCTTATCTCCCTCAGCCTTGGAAGCCGACATCGTCAGCCCACTCTTCCGTCAATGTCAATGACCGTTCCAAACTTCCTTGCCTGTTCCAACTGCACCCATATCATGCCCTCTTCCAAGGCAACCCGTCCCCAGTCCGCGTCACAAACCGACAACCCCAGCCGTGTTCTTCTCCACGAGCACAGGCATCGCAATCGGCTGCGAAGTCGCACCTCCATCGCGCAACAGCTTTGGGCCAGGCGTGCCCGTTCGTTCGTCTCACAGTAAACGGCAACAACAACAAGCCCCCATCCCCATCGGCGCAGGCAGCCTGCTAATCGACGAGGGACTCGAGACAGCGGAGCTGCACGTATCCTACACCAGCGGCGCGGGGGGAGTATTCCTTCCCCCAGTACCGTCCAACATGCCCGTAACCACCACCCAAATCGACATCTACAACCTCGAGATCTGGGGCCTAGTCGAGGATCCCATATCATCATCAGACCCTAACCCCAACTCCTCGCGAGACGCCATCGCCCTCCAGCGCGCCCAATGGGCCTTCGACGCCCGCGAAGCAGAACGACGAAGAACAATCAACCTCAAAGTTGGCGGGTCCGACTCTTCTTCCTCTGATGTACAGAGCGCGAGAGCCCTGCTGGAAATGGCGGGTATTATAAGCGATAGTGGGAAGAGTGGTGGGAGTGTTTGATGGAAGCATTTAAATTGCTTTCCTTTTAAGATTTATTTTTTTTCTTATGATTTCCAACGATATGATATGCATGCAATGCTTTTTTTTGTTTGTTTGTGACTAAGTATGGAAATGCATGCATGCATGCACGCACGCACGGATTCATGATTATGATTAAGATTCACTTAGCAGAGCTAAGCTCAACACTTCTGAAACAGGGTATGTATGTATGTACAGTACATATGTCTATATGTACTTATGATATCTATCAACGATGGGAAACATGGGCATGGACATGGACATAGTAATCACTTTAATTATACAGACCTATCTATCTATCTCTCTATCTATTTCTAAGAAAAATCACCCGTTTCCAGTAATTCTATTCTAACGCCATAGGTAAATAAATGAGTCAGTTGAAGTCACTGACCTACACACGCAACGGGACAAGCCCGCTAGGAGGCTCGTAGAAATCCTTCAACTCTTCCTCTTCTTCCTCCTCCTCCTGGTCAGCTCCGCTGACGTGGGGTTCGACGGTCTCGGCGTTTCTGCCCTTGCCTCCTCGGGTTGCTCCCGCGGTTCCCCGTGTAGAAGCAGTAGTAGTAGTAGCAGCAGCAGCAGCAGGTTTATTGTTATTGTCTTCCGGTTCATTCGCATTGCCTTCGCCGTCGGATTCTCTCGGCAGACGGAAGGCAAGGAATCCCTCCGGGGCGCGCTCCGCTCGATCCATCACTTCTTCCATGTATTTGCGGACTTCTGCCTGGGGCTTCACGACCCGGCTGAGGGGCTCGAGGACGCCCGGCTTGCTGCTGTAAATACGGATGGTAACGGGTTGGTAGTACTCTTTGAGATTGGACGCCTCCTTGGCTTTCTCTTCGGTTTCCTTCTTCTCTCCATTCGCGGCTTGCTCGCCTGTCGAGTCTTTGTTCTCATCTTTTGACGACTCTTTATTATCTGGCTCTTTTTCTGTGGCCTTATCTTTAACCTTGTCATTATCCCCTTCCTTCTCAGCAGGAGTAGACAGTGCACCGGATTTGCCCTTGTCTTTGTCGGCCTTTTTAGACCTTGATTTCCCTTTCGTCTTCGGTGCGGCATCTGATGCATTTTCAATGGGAAATTTGGCGTTCGGATCAACCTTCCGGACAATGAGGAACGACGCTATAACGGTGTTTCCTCCTGGCAAGAACTCGAGGATCGAGTATTCTGGGAAAAGATAACGGTCTCCCGATCCGGCATGTCCTGACGTGCTGCTACCATATGGAGTAAGAGGCGACGTAAACTCAAATACCACCGCTTTGATCGGTGGCTTCGGAGGAGGCGGAGGAGGCCCGGTTTGATGGTAGTAAGCACCTGGAGGCCCATACTGCGAGTTATTGCGGGCCTTGATCGGCGGTGGAGTGGCTTGATACGGAGACTGTGGGTAAGGCGGATAATGGAGCGGACCAGGGTATGGTGAGCCTGGCTGTGGTGATTGATTTGGAGGAGGTAGAGGGCGTGGCGTGGAAGTGGTTGGTGGGGCGTTTGAGCTTGGAGCTGGTGAAGGCGTCGGCACTGGAGTTGGAGATGGACCGGGTGCAGAAGCAGGTGCAGGCTCTGCCGTCCGAGGAGGTTGCTGTGGTGGTGCAGGCGCCGGGGCAGGTGTAGAAGCCGGTGTACCAGATTCCGTCTTGACTTGCGGAGAGTTATTTGGAGCCGGGGTTTGGGGAGTAGGCGTCGGGGCTTGACTGGGAGTTGGAGGGGGCTGGGCCTGAGGGACATTGTTTTGCGCCTGCGCCTGTTCCGGGGCTGAGGGAGCCGCGGGAGCCGACTGAGGTGGTTCCGGATCTCGTGGTTGCTGCTGCTGCTGCTGCTGCTGCTGCTGTGGCTGTGGTGGCGGTTGCTGAGGGTGCTGCGGTTGCGGTTGTTGCGGATACTGCGACTGCTGGTACTGTTGCTGTTGTTGCTGCTGCTGTTGCTGCTGTCGCTGTTGCTGTTGCTCTCTGCTTCTGATAATGGCGTTGAGCTCATCGATATGCGCCTGGAAAGTTCGCAGCTGTTCTTGAGACGCCTTGCTCGACGCAACCACCCGCATCAACGCCTTTAACTCAGGGTCCTGCGCAGCCCGGGTAGCAAGCATCTGGATCACAGGATCTGGACTCGGTTTCGGCGGCTGTTGTGGGGGAGCTTGCGCAGGCTCAGGCCTTCTCGCAGGAGGAGGCTGCGGTGTCCTCTGCTGAGGATGAGGCTGGGGTGGAGGTGGATGAGCAGGTGGCGGACCACGCTGGTCCATACCCGGCTGCGGAGGCGGATGATAATTGTATGGAGGAGGCTGGCGCATCTGATTCGGAGGAGGATATGCCTGATACTGATGGAAGGCGTTGGGAGGGCCGTAGTGGACCATCTGGCGTTGCGCAGGCGCCATCTGGACGGGCGGTTTTGCATTGGGGTCCTTGACAACATACAACATCCCGTCAAAGTGGTGAGGTTCGATGATGATCTTGCAAGGCCCGACCTTGCTCATGGACTCCTTGGGAGGGTTCTTGCCTTCGATCTGCTCTCTTTTGGTCTTCTTGGGCTTCGTCCAGTATTTCTCGAAGATGCCATCGCTGAGCCATTTCTTCTTGGAACGTTCCAGGGATACTAATAGAACAGCGCTTGAGAAGAAGTCAGCATGAGAATAATTGCGCGACATGTTTTAAAACGAGAGAGCTATGGGGTGACACACCTTTCCGCAATAGACTGGTAGTCCTTGTCCGAGAGGTTCGAGGGCTGCGGCTTGGACAGCGTTGGAAGAGCTTCGCCATCCTTGACTTTTGTCGGAAGGGGCTCCTCAGGTTCCTGGACTGGTTCAGGCTCAGGCGCAGGCGATGGGACGACCACAGGCGTTGAGGCCTTCTTCTTGGAAGACTGGGGTTGCGGAGTGGCTTCGGAGGCCCTTCTCTTTGCCGCGGGTTCGCGACGCTCACGCGCGGGGAGCTTGCGTTTCTCCGCCATCGCGGCGGTGTAAGATAGCGGATCTCAAGAAGAACTCGAAGGGGACTGATGGAATATCATGCCAGGACTGAGGAGCAGGGCGTCCTGGGCAGCGGCGTGGTGGAGAGGTAGCGCGCGAGTCGCGATGGCGGAAATCTTTAGGCAGCGGAAGGAAAGGCGGAAGAGAGCGGCAACATGTGATCGGCTGTTGCTGACTTCACTCGCTGCTGTCCTGCACTCCTCCACGCTCCATGCTTGTTTCTGTTATCGCAGGTCGACAATCAAAAATTAAAATTTAAATAACTGGTAAGGATAGCTTCGCCACTCTTTTTATTTGTCTTTTGCTCTCATGCATCCGACCTGGCAATCCTGGACCTGACGGAGAGCGATGCCGTCATACCATAAACATCCCCCATAAACATCCCGTAGTGAATATTCCCATGGTCGTTCTTTGATTTTTTTCCCAGGAATTCTACCTAACATTTGTTATTTCTGTTAATTCATTTCTTTAGACGGAACACTAGCCATAATTTCAACTGACAATATAGTAGTCTACCGTACTATACAATAGCGCTTGACGTGGCCATGGTCGAGCTCTTGCCGATCTTCAAAAAGACCTACTGGTCTCTGGCCGCTGGAGGCCTTATATACGTGATATGGCTATTTTCGATGACCTTTCCTGGTCCCCAGCGTGTGTACGGAACCCGCATTCTCTTGTCAAATGAGCTGGGGCTAAGCATGGCAGCGCTCTGTACGCGCACAAGATCAATCCGACTCTCTGGCAGGACCTGAATGATGTCGAGAACTTTGGCTTTCTGAGTATGCGAGTTTTTGATCTTTTCTTCGTGGATCTAGCTGATGATAGATATGCAGGAACACAAGTGCAGCCATTCCACCTGGTGACTCCAGATAATGAGACGCTCTATGGCTGGCATATCCTTCCACTTCACTTGTGCAGAGAGCACGAGGAATTGCTCAACGAGCATATGTCTTATGGGCCAGCAGAAGATTATACCAAGACGGTCGCCTACAAGCTTCTAGCGGAGGATCCCAATGCCCGAGTGGTCGTGAATTGTAAGTGCCGGCCTCCATCAAGCAGCCACCCCAAGCAGCCAGATCTAACAGACTTGTCAGTCCACGGTAATGCCGCTCATCTTGGCTCTGCGTTGCGGCCAGAGATGTACCGCATGTACCTCGGCATTTCGACGCCGTCCAACCCGGTCCACATCTTTGCCATCGACTATCGAGGTTTCGGACTGTCGACGGGGTCTCCCACCGAAGAAGGAGTCATCACGGACGGGCTCACGCTGCTCAACTTCCTGACCTCTTCGCCTCTGAACGTTCCTCCGTCTCGCATTGCCATCGTGGGACTGAGCCTGGGAACGGCGGTGACATCAGCGGCGGCAGAGCGATTCGCATTTGGCGCGCCCGAGTCGGCGATCATCCAACCGGCGATTAAAGATCCGGAGCCCTTCGCGGGGATCATCCTGCTTGCATCTTTCAGCAATATCCCGAACCTCATCGAATCATACAGCTTGAAAGGCCTCACTCCGCCCATGCTCTCTCCGCTGATCGGCTACCCTCGCGCGCAGAAATACTTCCTCGACCGGATCTACGACCGGTGGGACACTGCGGCGCGCGTTGCGCGGCTGACAGGCGTAGGACCAACAGCGAAGGACGAGTCCGATGCCGTCTACGCCAACAAAGCACTGGATCTGACGATCGTGCATGCCCGCGACGACGTCGAGATCCCATGGTGGGAGGGTGCGCGAGTCTGGAAAGCAGCGATCGGAGAGACAGAGAAGGGCGAACCGTCAGAAGGGAAATTCGTCTACGAGCGTATCGCAGAGAACGGCCTGACAGAGATCCGCGTCTGGGAGAAGGAAGTCCAACCCGAGAAGGGTGCGAGGGCAGTGAAGAAAGTGAGATGGGAGAAGGTTGGATATGGAGGTACAGTACATACAAACATACATTCCATTCTTCTGATCCTTGAAGTCGAAAGAAATGCTAACGAGACCAGGACACAACCACGTCGGGGCATATTCCGTCGCCGCGCTTGCCGTGCTGAGGGCATTCGAGGAGTAACACTCAACCTCACTCGGCGGTTACTATTTATTAACATTATTTATTATCTTCTGATGATAGAATGTAAATAAATACATACATACATACATACAACTATCGAACGAACAAAGTATGTACTGTATGTACATACAGTACACAGAGAAAGAAGATAGATAGAAAAAAGAAAAGAAAAGAAAAGAAATGGACACTGGCTATATACTACAGTATAGTATAGTATAGTTTAACTTTAGTCTCACATGATAAATGAGCTACATCCCATCAGATCAGATTTTAAGACTAATATGAGTAATAGTAATAACTAGAACAACTAGAACTATATAGTAGTAGTAAATACTATACAGTACATAGTTATATGTTTCTTCCTTGCCATGGTGTTTCAAGTGCTATTTATTATGATATATCCCTTTTCTTTGTCCGTTTCGTCCCCTTTTCTCTTTCTCTTTCTCTTTCTTTGCTGGTTTATTATAAGATTCGAGATGAAAAAAGGTTCTATTTCTATTTATTTATTTACTTGGAAATAGGCATCTGCATCTGCGTCTCCATCTGCATTCGCTATCCGCATCATAACCCCGATGATGTGGCGACGCCCATTTCCATTTTCAATTCCATGCCCATGTTCATGATCAATGTCGAATTTCTGCTGTTTTGCTCGATGAGGTGAGGAGAGATGAGATGAGATGATCCAACACACAAACAAAAGAACCATCTTCCTCAGATATATTCTGTACAGGGGTTCAGAAGACAATAAAAAATAAAAATACACAACATAAACCTAACCTAACCTAACCTAACCTAGCATAACATAACCAAGATGACGATAACAGTCCCGATATAAGTAAGACAGGTTGGTGAAGGGAAGTAAGTAAGTTAGTAAGTGATATGAATATGAAGTAGGTAGGTAGATAGGTAGGAGGATGGGGAGGATGAGGATGATGGGAGGATGGCGGGAGAAGGTCATTAATGTAATCGGATGAAGGGGCGCATATCTACCTAGCGAGCGCATCGATCAGTCTTGCTGATTGATTCTTCTCTCGCTAGAGTCCCTCCGAGTGTTAGTGTAGTGTCATCATTTCTTGTGTCGCTCGGCCTGCGCCTTCTGGTACTTGGCGATGAGCTCCTTCTGCAACTGCATGGGCGCCTTCTCGTAGTGGCTGAATTCCATCGTGTACTCGCCCTTGCCCTGGGTCGCTGCGCGCAGGTGGCTGCTGAAGCCGAACATGTTGTTCAGACTGCAGTCGGCGTGGACAGTGAACTCGTCGACGCCCGTCTCGGTGTCGTTGATAGTCGCGTTGCGCTTGTTCAGCAGCGCGATCACGTCACCCTGGAACTCGATCGGGGCCGTCACCACCGTCTTCATCAGCGGCTCCAGCACCACTGGGTTGCTCTCCATGAACGCCTTGCGGAACGCCTGCTGCGTCGCGTTCTTGAACGCCATTTCCGACGAGTCGGTGACGTGCGTCGCGCCGTCGTTGATCACCATCTTCGTGCCCAGCACCCGGTGCCCGATCAACGGTCCCTTCTCGCACGCCAGGTGGAAGCCCTTCTCACAGGCAAACAGGAACTTCTCCGAAATAGCGCCGCCGACGATCTGCTCCTCGAACTTGTTCTCGTCCAGGCTGCCAGTAGGCTCCATCCACCCGGCCACACGCGCGTAGTCTCCGGGACCTCCGGTCTGCTTCTTCAGCAGGTGGTCGAACTCGACTCGGTTGCCGATCGTCTCGCGGTAGGCCACCTGGGGCTGTCCGGTCTCGCAGTCCACGCGGTACTCACGGCGCATCCGTTCCACGTAGATGTCGAGGTGCAGTTCTCCCATACCCGAAATGATGGTCTGCTCGCTTTCGGGGTCGTAAGAGACCCGGAACGTAGGGTCCTCCCGCTGGAACCGGGCAATGGCCTTGGAGAAGTTGCCCGAATCCTTGGTGTTCTTGGGCTTGATCGAGAGCGAGATGACGGGCTCGGGCACGAACATCGACGACATGGTGTATGCGAGCTGTCCGTCAGTGAACGTGTCACCCGAGGCGCAGTCGACACCGAACACGGCGCAGATTTCACCCGCGCCGATTTCCTGCACTTCCTCCATCTCGTCCGCATGCATCCGGACAATCCGCGGAACCTTGACCTTCTTGTTGGACCGCGCGTTGAAGACGTAGGCGCCCTTGCGCAGCGTTCCCTGGTAGACACGGATGTAGGTGAGCTGGCCAAAGTTGCTTTCTTCCAGCTTGAAGGCCAGACCGACGAAGGGCAGGCTGTTGTAAGGAACGAGCTTCACCGAAGCCTCTTTACGCTTCTGGTCCAGGGCCGTGTTGGTCACTTCGGACGGGTTGGGCAGGTAGTCGCAGACACCATCCAGCAAGGGCTGGATAGACTTGTTCGCCAAAGCCGACCCCATGAAGACGGGAGTGAACTTCAGAGAGATGGTCGCCCGGCGGATGGCGGCCTTGATCTGCTCCACCGTCGGCTCCTTCTCTTCCAGGAAGAGCTCCGCGATCTCGTCGTCGACGTCGGCGAGCATCTCAATAAGCATCTTCCTCCTCTCCTCCGCAATCGGCCTGACTTTTTCCGGAATCTCGTCCTTCTCAACAACCTTCTCTCCCCTAGCGCCTTCGTTGTAGATGGCCTTCATCCTGATCAGATCCACCACTCCCTCGAACTCGTCCTCTGCGCCAATGGGCACCTGGACAGCGGCAGCAGGGATCTTGAGCTTGTTGTTGATCTGCTCGATTGCCTTGAACGGGTTGGCGCCCATGCGGTCCATCTTGTTAACGAAGGAGATGCGCGGCACGTTGTACCGCTTCATCTGGCGGTCGACGGTGATGGTCTGGGACTGCACGCCCGACACGGCGCACAGGATCATGACGGCGCCATCCAGCACACGCAGCGCTCTCTCGACCTCGATGGTAAAGTCAATGTGCCCGGGGGTGTCGATCAGGTTGAAGTGGTATTTCTCCTCCTTGCCGTTCTCCTTCTTGACCCAGTCACAGAAGGTGGCCGCAGACTGGATGGTGATACCCTTTTCACGCTCCAGCTCCATCGAGTCCATCTTGGCGCCGACATTGTCGCGACCGCGCACTTCGTGGATCGCCTTGATCCGACCCGTGTAGTAGAGGACTCGCTCTGTGGCGGTAGTTTTACCGCTGTCGATATGAGCCTGAAGGAGTCAGAGCTGCTGTATATCCCTTATGGACGTGCAAATGCTTACAGCAATTCCAATGTTCCTGACCCGGGAGAGTCGTTCCCACTCCTTGGGATCGAGGTTGTCGATGATAGCCTGTTGAGAGAGCGTCTCTGGATCTGCGGCAGCGTGTTCGGCGCTGTTGACGGCCATCAGCAACAATTACAACAGCCAAGCAAAACAAAAATAATAGAAATTATCCTTACACCGCAGCGGCAGCAGAGGAATTCCTCCGTTGCTGCCATTGCCTACTCAAAGACAACAGCGGCGACCGATAGCGACACGACGCCGCACCAGTCGACAACGGCCGGAGCCCAGTAACAGCAACAGCAGCAGCCGGAGACGCAGCGGCGCATCGCAACAGATTCTGGTTCTGGGTAACAACAGCAATACGCGGCAATCGACCGGCCGCGGCAGATCTGGTCAGACCAGAGGGAGAAGAAGAAGAAGAAAGGGAACGCGCGAGCGAATAAGGCCTCATAGCTAGCGAGCTGTATTAACCCCTGTAAACTTCCCTTTCTTGTCTTTTCTTGTCCTGTCTGGTCTGCGGTTCCTAGGCGTTCCTATTTTCCTGTTCCTCTTGTCGGAGACGCCAGGAAAAAAGTTTCGGGGATAGGGACGGACGCGCTTCACGTGATTGCGTTATCTGCAGGGCAGGCACAGGGACCGGCCACTGATATCGCGTGTTTAGTAACGGAGTTCTGTCTGCGATTGCCGGGTCGGGCCGCGAGGATATCTACATTATTAGGCAGTCAGTGGGAATAATAATATGCTGGTTTTACTACAACTAGCATCGGCATACAGACAGACTGGATCAGACTCCATACATAGCAAGGTAGGTAGGTCTTTTATGCTAGATAGATAGTAATGTACAGTACAGTACAGAATAACACAAGGAGAAAACCCTCAAAAGCGGAGGAAAGGTAGGTCGATCACGCCATGCTAATGCCAATCAATGCCCAATTTCCATCTCGCAGGATGTAATATAATAAATAGTTCATATCATATTCCTCTCCTTCAACTGGCGAATCGAATCGAATCGAATCGACAATGCGATGCGATGCGGCGATCTCTCCCGTAGCGCATAAAAAAAAACAGTACTGATATTGGCCAATTCCTTTCTTGGTTTCTTTAGTATCGAAAAAATTTCCCAGCGAATCGCTTTCTTTATTTGCCTTGTCGCTGCTTATGCTTCGGGTTTTTGGAACTGTTTGATGTCAGCAATCGCAATCGTAAGTCGTCTGATTGGATATCCACGCCGCAGCACTCACCAGATAATGTACACCCTGTTCTTCCGTCGGACGGGCTGTGAGACGCGAGACAAGTCAGTTAGTCAAACTGTCCGAACAGAACTGGAGTTATGTCCAGTAGAAATCGGAGACAAATGAACGAGTTGATTTAATTTACCTTGCACCCATCACAAAGCCTCTTGACAGAAGACCGCGTCTTCATCCCTCTGATCTGCTGAGAAGACCCTGCCGCTGCAACAGCCACGCCGTTGTTACTCCGCAAGCGGGTCCACAGACTGCTGCTGCTGCTGTTGGCCCCATTTCCGACAGATGATATCGTGCCGCTCAGTCGCAAGAAGGACCGTGTGACGACGGCATTCTGCCGGAACGGAGAGGAGAGTGAGAAGAATTGGCGGATTATTGAGCCGGAGGTGAGTAGAGAGCGGATGGGTAGCATGGTGGTGATGTTGCAATCGCTCCCCCTGAAAGGGAAAGCTTCGAGAAGTTCAGCCGATTAACAAAAAAAGTCAGCTTCTGATGGAGTTCAGGATTGGTTGGGTTTTCTGTGCTGGAATGGAATAATATCTATCGAGTGACTGACTGATGAAGGCCTGCCGAAAGATCTCCGATCTCTGACTGACTCTGGATGTATGTGGAGGGTTGGTTGGTGGTCGGGGATTCTGTATCGCCGTTTTCCGACATCCGGTATCAGGCACGTGATTGGCTGAGAGTATACAATACAGATCGATGACAGCTCACCCCACAATTGCATTGTATTCAATTCACTATTCTAAGAATATCTACAGTATAGAGGATTTCCTACTGCTTGTAATAAAGTATGACTTCGCGCATTCTAACCGAACGCCAGCAAAACCCATCAACATCAACACGTCCGTATCAACAGGCTCTCCTTTCGCCTGAGCAGTAAATATACTTCTCGTAACGGTGATATCATTAGTATGAAGAATAGACAAAGAAAAATAAGAGAGAGTCGACTGGTTAATCGTCTCGAAGAAACATCTTGTACACTGGGTTATCGGTGCATTCCGTGTACGGATATCCGAGATCGTTGAGGAAGCTGTCGAGCTCGCTGTCCTCCCCGGGAGGACATTGGATGCCTGCCAACACCTGGCCGACGTCGCCGCCGTAGTTGCGGTAGTTGAAAAGAGTGATGTTGTGACTCGGGCGTAGGTTGGTCAGGAACTTTATCAGCGCGCCATGCCGTTCCGGAAACTGGAACATGAAGATGCGCTCGTCCTTGACGCCGCTGGGCCCGCCCACCAGGTACCGCGCATGCGTCTTGGCGAACTCGTCGTCGCTGAGATCGGATGCCCGCATCCCGTTCTTCTCGAGTTCCTCGAAGATCTCAGCGAGGTCCTGTCGACCCGTCGACGTGGACAGGGAGATGCTCATCAGGATATGGGCCGTGTCTTCTCGCGTGTAGCGGTAGTGGAAGGAGGTAACGGGATAGGGCCGCAGAACGTCGATGAGGGCCGCAAAGGCACCCTGCCGTTCCGGGATCGCGACACTCAGCAAGGCCTCCTTCCTTTCACCGAGTGCCGCCCGTTCGGCGACGAATCGAAGTCGGTCAAAGTCCATATTGGCCCCGGAGGTCACCGCCACCAGCTCTCGCTTCGGATTCGGGTTGGGATGGTCTGCCACATATTTCTTGAGACCTGCAAGGGCCAGGGCGCCGGCCGGTTCCAGGACGGACCTGGTGTCTTCGAAAGCGTCCTTGATGGCGGCGCAGATCTCGTCGGTGGTGACCTGGATGACGTCGTCGACGACCTCCCGGCAGATTCTGAACGTCTCCTCCCCGACAGCCTTGACGGCAGCCCCGTCCGCGAACAGGCCTACTTCCTTCAGCGTCACCCTGCGGTTCTCCTTCAGAGACTGGGCCATGGCATTGGCATCGAAGGCCTCGACACCAATGACCTTGACATGAGGCGCGATGCGCTTGATGTAGGCACCCACGCCGGCGATAAGCCCGCCACCGCCGACACAGCAGAAGACGGCCTCTAGGTGCTGCAGCTTGGCCTGACGCAGGATTTCCATCCCGATGGTCCCTTGACCCGCGATCACGTAGGGATCATCGAACGGGGGAATGCTGGTGAGGTTGTACAGCTTCTCCAGCCGGTGCGCTTCTTCCTTGGCAGCATCGAAGTCATTGCCATGCAACACAACGTTCCCGCCTAGTCGGGACACATTGAGGTGCTTGATGGCCGGGGTCCCCGCGGGCATGACGATGGTCGCGGGGATATTGAGTTTCCGAGCGGAGTATGCCACGCCTTGCGCGTGGTTGCCTGTAGGTGCATGAGTGAGGACATTCACCCAAATCGCAATTCGGACCGCCAATCTCACCAGCAGAGCATGCAATGACACCCTTCCACCGCTGCTCAGGGGGCAGATGAGCCATCTTGTTGTACGCGCCCCGCAGTTTGAAGCTAAATACGGGCTGCAAATCCTCCCGTTTCAGCAGAACTCTGCATTCTAGCCGATTGCTCAAGTTGACGGCATGTTGGAGAGGCGTCTCCTCCACGACGTCGTAGACGCGGGAGGTCAGAATGAGGCGAAGATACTACACTCCAGTCAATCATTTGCGGAAGGAAGCACGACGATCAGTCGCAAGAGGGGAACGCACATCGGGATAGCCATTGGGCAGGATAAAGTCCTCCGGAATGTCAAAGGTCGGGGGGAATGGGCGCTCTCCGGGTTCGTTGGGAGGGGTGGGATTGGCAGCGTACTCGGTCAGCGACAGCGAGCTCTCGTTGGGCTTGCGGGGAGGAGTGACGGCGCCATTGCTCGACGGGTCTTCAGTCATGGCGGCAGAACACAGGCCCGGACCAATTCAGCGATCTCAATCCGGGAATGGCGAGGTTGGGGGCGAGCAGACGGAGGCAGAGACGAACAGCAGAAAATTACGGACTGTACGGGCTTCGCGCGGGAGTCACGGACACATGGTTAGGTCAGCAACCCTAGCCGCCAGCCCTAGTTTCCTCTTTCGAACACCGCTAGCCGTGGTCTGCAATTGCTCACGTGAATCTTCTATCTCGAATGCAAAACGAGCAGAAGGCTGTTAAACCCGTAAAATTGATGCTGTAAAGCTGCTTGTTCACTGGACGAGGCTGTTCGTTGTTGAGATCGACGACAGGGTGACTGACTCAAAGACGGCGGAGTTGTGTGGAGGATGGATATTCCCCGTGGCGCATCGCCCACGAGGAAGACTGTATACAGACAGGCACGCAGTGATGTGATGGATCATATTGATATCTGGGGTTGACTTGCCATTACGCTATTCGTTTATTATTCTTGAAGTCTCGACTGCAGTAAAGGTACAGGTACAGATACAGATACAGCACGTCCTCGTGAGACTGCAGTACGAGGAATACGAAGAGACCCATGGTTGCATTACAGCCACGTTGTTGACAGTTGACAGGCTACCCACGCGACTCCATAACTCCCCGCAGCAGTTAATTAAGATACCCCGACCGATCAACAACACAATGCAGCAGAAATTAGGTTATCAATCATGGATCAAAGTTCCTCTGTCTGTACAATTTGTACCTTGCTTTAGCTTTAGTTAACCTTAATCCGCCTCGTCTCTGGCAGCGCTTTCCGAAATCATCAATCGTGAACTCCTGCCCGAACAAGCTTCTCGTATGCGACGTGACTAAGACCCCGATCACACCGGTCACGGAAGACCACATCCGCCGGGTATTTTGGAAAAATAAGCTGTCTGGGATGGCTTTTGGCCGATGCCTGACCTGGCCAGGATCCTGAGTGAGTGCAACGGGGCCATCTTCCCGGTCTTCCCCGCAATCTCAGCGCATGATTGTCCCTTTTGACCGTGGAAAAAGCAGGCAATACCCGGTCTAGACTTTTCATTCGCCTCCTGCAGATCAGGATACTGGTCACCCGGCGTGTGGATGGAAGATTTGTCACGCTGCACAGGGGGCATTCGGCAATTCAGCTGCACCCCGCAGGCCAGCAGCATCCGGGCCATTCACTGCGCCTTCGCCCCCGGATGAATTTGCTGGGATCTGGGGATTCCCCGCGCCTCGACGCTGAAATGGCACACCGCAGGATCGTCTAGTGTGGCATCGTAGCATCCGAACCCCTGACACCATCCTGCTCGTCTGATCGGCATCTCCAGACAGGCACCTCCGCCAGCTTTATCTTGGATGATCTTCCCCAGATTTTCTCTCCTCCACAGCAAACCATCCTGGAGAGCAAGCCGTCATGCTACCGACACTCCGCGGCCGGTTCTCGTCTCTGTGCTGGTGATGCCCTTTATTTAAGTTCTCGCGCTGCTGCCTCTGCGTCGTGTTCTCATGAACGAGTCCCTGCTGCATGCTGAGCCCGAATTCCCTCCGCACGATGCGGCTGCGCTGTCTGCTGCTGCCGCCGTGTCGGGCTCCGACAGCACCGGCGAGATGAGTCGTGCCAGCAAGCAGGATGCGCCGCCCTCGCGAAGGCGTCCAGCGCCCCGGGGCACCGCCGCCTATCCTCGCAAGCGTGCCAACAAGGCCTGCCAGGTGTGTCGTGCGCGCAGGACCAAGTGCGACAACAAGAAGCCCTCGTGCTCGTTCTGTGAGAAAGTCGGTGCCAAGTGCATCACCACGCCCACCGATCTGTCGTCGTACGTCCGTCCTGCCAGACAGACCCTGTGACTGGCTCGCTGCTGATCCGCGTACAGGTTCGATCCCGCCAGTCTGGCCATTCTGGAGCGCCTGGAGCAGCTGGAGCAGCTGATCCGCGAGAAATCGATTGAATCGAGTCGGTCACAGCCACAGCCGCCGCCGCCGCCGCCCGTGGAGGAGGAGTTTACGCTGGGATACGGATCCCCGGCGCCAGACCTGCAGTTCGGTCCCGATTTCAGCACCGTCACCATCGAAACGGTGCTCTCGTGGCATGTGTTCCGCGGGAGATTCGACTCGCACTTGGATTTGAAAGCGCTTCTGAAGGATACGGAGGAGCCCATGTCTCCGCTGCACTCGCCCGTCGGCGAGACCATTCCGCTGATCAACAGTCTCGAACTGGGGTCCTGCAACCGGCTGCTCGACAGCTTCCTGACGCGAGTGCACATTGCCAATCCGATCCTGGACGTTCCCCTCGTTCGGAGCTATGTGCATCATGCATGCCTGCATGGGATTGGGTGGGATGCGCAGTCGTGTTTGGTGGTGCGTCTGACGCCTCATCCCCCATGAAGTGACTGAATTGCCTGCTGATGGTGTCTTTCGACTAGCTTCTCGTATGTGCATTAGGGTCGATCGCTGAAGCCTTCCACGACAAGCATGAATCCACGTCCATCGTCGCCCGGAGCTCCCCAAGCTTTGCGCTGGCACGGGCATTCTTCGAGGCGTCCCAGAAGCGCATTGGACTGCTGCTGCGTGGCGGCGGCGTCCTTGAGGCGCAATGTTTCTTCTACTCGGGCGTCTACCTGATGACGATCATGCAGCCGATGGATGCATGGCGACATTTTGTCCAGGCGGCGGCCATCTCGCAGGGATTCGACTTTCCGAGGAAGCCGTTGAGTCCGGAAATCATGGCCAGCCCGGAAGCGAAACGGGAACGAGCGTCTCAGGAGAGCATGTATTGGACGTGCTTCAAGTCGGAGCTGTGAGTCTACCTTTTTCCTTCTTTAGGTTTGTCGTTCTTCTACAGATCTCTTCTGACTCTACGCAGCGAAGTTCGTATGGAACTGTCGTTGCCAGGCTTCGGCCTGCAGGATCTCTCCTACCCAAGCTCCTTCCCCAGTCCTCCTTCCGATACTCTGGAGCAAGACTCGGCGCGGGCGTGGTATTACTATCTCGCAGAGATTGCTCTACGCCGCCTGGCCAACCGGATCCTGTACCATCTCTTCCGGCACCAGGAGAAGGGGCGATTTCCCCGGATCAGCGACATGGTGGAATCGACGGCAGCCTTTGAAGCGCAGGCGGCTGATTGGTAGGTCGCCAACTAATCTTCTTCCATTGACGGGTTTCTGACAGTTTACGAACTACAGGATGGCCTCCCTTCCACCCATGTTCTCTCTCGAAACGCCGGAGGAAGAGGACGACGTGCTGAAATTCGTCCTGCGCGGGCATCTCCTCGACTGCTACGAATGGATGTACTTCCCCTTCATGGCGGAGACGATCAACTACGGCCGCCAGGGCGCCGTGATCGACGAGTACTGCCGGAAGGGCCTGCAGATGTGCGTCGAGCGCATCCGCAAGAACAAGCCGGGCTTCCAGCACCGGCACCACGGCGCCTGGCTGATGCTGCGCACCTGCACGCGCAGCGCGCTGATCCTCCTCGCGGCATGTCACAGCCAGACGGTGCAGGACCTTATCCCGGAGGGGTGGAAGGACGCTGTGCTCAGCGCGATGGGTATGCTGCGGTTCTGGGAGGACGAGGTGGGCGACGCGCGGGATCGACTGCAGATTTTGACGATGTTGATGACGGAGTTGGGGTGGTAAAAAAGAGAAATGGATGGGAATACGCACAAAACAACAAAAGTGGTTTTACGGGGTCTGAGTGAATTTTGTCTTGTGTCGTGTCGTGTCTTCGAAAGGGTATCCCATTTCGGGCTGGAATCTATTCAACAAGGTGCATTTGTTTTTTTGCTATCTACTAATATCATCTGCCTTGCTGGTCAGGTCAGAAATTCTTCCTTTCTTCAGCTGCCTTTTTCATTTCATTTCATTTCACTTCATTTCACTTCTCTTTTGCCTTCTTTCTTTTCCATGTTGCAGACCATCAAAGTGTTGTACCTTTGTCACACTTTTGACCGAGTCTGCAACATTTTCTTCTCTTCTTTGATTTTCTTCTCATCTTCTTTTCATTTTCTTGTTTTCTTTTCTACCTCTGAGCGAAACAATTGAGGAGTATGAAGTATGTAGATACATACGCATACGCATACGCAGTCTTGGATAATGGATTCTACTTGGATGCAGCAGCTCTTCAATTATTTGTCTTTCTTCTGCAGCAGCAGGTATTATTTTCTTTCTTCTCTGATGAAGATAAAAGAATAAGAACTTAAATACTTGCTAACGGATAAAGTTATATTTTCGGTTTCTGGAATTTTTTTAAAAAATATTTTTTAAAAAATGTAAATTCAAAATTATGTAAATGACATTTTTCTATAATTTTTTTGTTTTCTTTTTTCTCAGAATATATACACAATAAAATAAATGAGTCAATATTTAATTAAAGTAAATAAGTTCCTTAGGTATTTTTGCATTCCTAGTCCACTCCCGACGTCATGCCATCCATCCTGCCGGCCCTTACCGCCTGCCCGCGCGTCAGTTTTGCGTTGCGGCAGACGCAGCCAAGTCCGCGTGCGAAGCAATTAAATCTCCCACTCAATACCAACGATACAGCAATACAACAACAACCAGTTCAGCTTTCTTAATAATTTTTTCTTTTTCATACCGCCCTTTCTCTCCAGTAAAGACTATACCGGTTGGCGTCCGTCCGTCCTCCTCTGGAAGGTGGAATTCGAATTCGTTTCCTGTCCGTTCGTTCCGGCGGAGCTCCGAGAGTCCGAGTAGCAAGCATAGCAGCAAAGCGGAGAGGCTCTAGAGCTAGGTACGAACGAACGAACGAACGAACGAACCGACTGGTATACCTGCCTTCTTCGCTCGGATTGAGACGGATACACTGGACTCATACGCTTCTGCAGTGTGGATTGTTGTCTGCGGTCGTTTCGCATAATTCGTTCGACTCGACGATATTCTGATTCTGAGCTCCTGCGCAACCATGTCCGACAAACCACTTCCCACCTCCTTGGAGGTGGATTCTATGTATGTGATAATTGCCAGGCTGCAGGCTGCAGGCGATTGATAGCGAAATGTGCTGATCTTTTGCTTCCTGCAGGGAATTCACCGAGGAGACGAGCTTACAGAAATTCAAGCGCCGGCTGAAGGAGGAGCCTCTGATTCCGCTGGGTAGGCATAAATCACCCTGCTCACCTACCTCTGTCCAGCAAGAGAAGGCATCTGACATCTGACTAACTGTACATGCCACAGGATGCGCCGCCACCTGCTACGCGTTGTACCGCGCCTACCGCTCCATGAAAGCCAAGGACTCGGTCGAGATGAACCGCATGTTCCGCGCGCGCATATACGCGCAATTCTTCACGCTGCTCGCCGTCGTCGCCGGCGGCATGTACTACAAGACGGAGCGCCAGCAGCGGCGCGAGTTTGAGCGGATGCTCGAGGAGCGCAAGAACCAGGAGAAGCGCGAAGCCTGGCTGCGGGAGCTGGAGATTCGGGATAAAGAGGATAAAGGGTGGCGCGAGAGACATGCTGCCATTGAGCAGGCGGCCAGAGAGGCGGCTGAAAAGGCTGCTAGTAGTGCCAAGGGTGTTGGACTGCGTCAGTCGCAGGCGCAGGCGCAGCAGCAACAAGAACAGTCTACGTCCGCGGACGAGAATCAGAACCAACCTGCGACGGAACCGGCGGAGGAGAAGAGAGGAGGGGGGATTCTCGATGCTGTGAAGGCGCTGGTTGGGAGGAAGTAGGCAGCAGCAGCGGTAGCTGCGAGGAATAAGTATTGTGTTGTGTCGATTGTTGGCAGATATATACACGCGCAAGTGTGTATTATCAGCTAGTGCTTTTATTGCACCTTGTACTGTATATATTTTCTTCGTTTTCTTTTTATTTGTATGACGGGGTAGGCGGACAGAATCAGAGAAATTCCACTTTCAAGGTCTATCTATGAATAACACATGGTTAAAAAAAAGAGAGAGAGAGATAACACCATCAACATGCATATCCATATCCACGGAAACCAATAAATAAAAAATGAAAATAAAAATAAGACAGGCCAATAAAATACAGTACTGTACAAAAGTGAATCAAACAGCTAGCTGTCTTTCGCATCAACAACTCAATTCATCAAACTTGCTGACACATGCAGTTATATGCACATCTTCAGTTTCACCGACTAACAACCTGCTCATCGATATACCTCTTCATCGTATCAAACTCGGACTTGCCGGACTGGTAGAAGGCAGAAAATAAGTAAGTAATTAGCAGAAAACAAAACCAACGAAAAAAAAGTCAGAGAAACCGAGATTGTAGACTGGACATGGCTTGTGTGACTACTTACGGAGATTAAATACCGGATATGCATCTAGCAAGCAAGCAAATATTATAATAATCATCGTCAGCTTCAACTCATCCAGATAACAATCTATAGATTCCACAGAATATGATGATGATGATGCAAACTCACAATATCCTCAACATGCCGATTCCGCTCAAACTCCTGCCGCGCATAAGCCCGGAGTTCGTCGCGCGTGGAGGACGGTGGGATCTCTACACACACACAATCAGTAATCAAAGACATTGCAAAAAGAGAAATCAGGGTAAATGAGGGGTTTATACGCACTGTTCACGGTACGGATAATATCCCGCCATAAGCTGAGGACGCGTTGGCGTTGGATGAACTGGAATGAAAGTAGTTAGTTAGTTAGTTAGTTTATGTTTGGAATACCGTACAGTGTAGATATAGAAGGGAAGGGAAGGTGCTCCGTGGATTGTATCCATGTAGGTATACATACCCGATCAAGAGTCAAAACGGGCTTTTTTAGCTTGGACTTTGATGTCGATGTCGATGATGACGGTGAATCTGATGATGATGAATCTGAGGAAGATGACGAGGATGATGTGGATGATGAGGATGAAGAGGACGATGATGCTGACGACGACGCAATATAACTCGTATGCGACACAGCTGCGAAGAGGCGCGGTGATGGTCTGATAAGTGCATGCATATGCATCGTGTAGAGGAAATGTATATAGTACAGATGTATGATGTATGTTAATTACAATCCGATGGATTCATGCACTTGCGGAATTCGAAATGTGAAGATGAGACGGGATAGAACAGAACAGAATAGTTTAATATGCAGAAATATAGGTATGTGTGGAATTGCTTTCTTCAGAAAGAAAGAAAAAAATAAATAATGGCCTGATTGATATAGTACGGGTTCCAGTATACAAAAGTGATGCTTTCGGACTAAGTAGTAGTTATATGATGCCGATGATGATATCGGCAGAATTTATCAAGGCGGTGAGAATGGCGGTCATTGCTGACTGCAAATTGTTCTGCATGGAATGCAAATATTGCGAAAAAAATGAATTTGAAAGAGGGAATTGCAAATTTTAGTTTCCTTGTACAGTAACTAGTCCGTATGTATGTCATATGGATCCATATATCTAGCTAATATGCTGTCATGGACTGGAATAATAGAGTACACAGAGAGCTAGATAGAATCTAAAGTGTCTTAAAAGATATCACTCCTTAATTATTTTTTTCTCCCTAAAGGGGTTGGTTGATGTTGCAGATTCGCTAGTAAGACACGATTATCTTGAACATTCTCTCTCTCTCTCTTTCTTTTTTTTTGCACAGTCTGCAACATTGTTTCATCTCTATTATATACATCTTTCTAATCTGTCCTAGAATATCCGTGGCATCGTGAATTGGGACCGATGATAATGCTGATGTTACGGGACCTGGATGAGTTGCACCTTGCTCTTTCTTTTCGATCCAGTGTGAATATCCAAACGGTGAACTATTTCTGGGAGAATTACCGAAGACATCCCAGAGCATTCTGGGAAGCAATCCAAGTACGTATCCTATGCTCCAGCTGCAACTTGTTATGAGCATGTGCGAATGGCCTTCTCTCCTCGGAGCATCTTTTACTTGACGAGGTATAATGTCCCTTACTAAGGTC
This sequence comes from Rasamsonia emersonii CBS 393.64, assembly GCF_000968595.1. NCBI lineage: Eukaryota > Fungi > Ascomycota > Eurotiomycetes > Eurotiales > Trichocomaceae > Rasamsonia > Rasamsonia emersonii. Next base: position 42,242 of record NW_013563223.1, read on the forward strand.
ATCGATCCTGGATACTATCTCCAGGACGAGACTGTAGTGATTGTCATCCTGGAGCATTCCTGGTGGAGCGCCTCCCCAAGCGACGTGGCAGGTAAATACATCGACTCAGGCCATATCTACTAGTAATACGGAGTTCAAGTCGGGCCACAGCAGGTCACCGAGATGTTAGGTCTTACGGGATCACTGTTCTCTATTCCAATGCACGGGTCCAGGGTCTTCCTGACTCTATAGTATATGTCCGTGCTAAGAATCAGAAAAAGGACGACGAATTTGTTACGAAGTCAACAGAATGTTTGAAGGTAATTTTATGGCCTAATAAGAACGCAGGATAAAAATATTGTTGTGAACTTTAAGTACATGATTTAGCAATATATTTACCATACCAAATGGTACATACATCAAACCCAGGGCACCCACATACAGATGTAAAAGTAAACATGTTAAAGAGAATACAAGGAAGGAAAAGTTATACAGTGGGCGACTCGCGCAGCACCTGCATGCTAGCCAGCTACGCATGACGGCCGTAGCGTCTGTCCATCGTAGACTCTGTGATTGAGCCACTCAGAAAAGGCAGGTCGAAATCTCCGTTGTTCAGTGAGATTGATCGTCGGGTGCTTCATTCGCTCAAGTCGAACCATGAAAGACGTCTCGAGTTGAAGCGAGAACTCTTTGTAATTTGGGCCCTCTCTCGCACTTATTACCACTGTTTGGCGTAACTGGTTCGCGTCCCCGAATATTACAAGCCTCTGAATTTTCTCACCGAACGTCAACTTGGTCAGTGGAATCTTCAGGATATGGAGGCTTGCCACTCTATCCGAAGGCTATTAGCTGGCGAATCGCTAGGGAATCATTAAAGGGAAACTTACGGCTTCGCGAATGGCGTTGACAAGCCGGAAGATGTTCCGATCGATCGACTCGAGCCGCCGTGCCAGCCACGAGTCACCGGACGGAAAAAGAAGCGTCGCCTGCGCGTCGCTGGCGTCCAGTCTTCTCTGTTGAGCTTTTACGCCCATATGCCTCCACCGACATATTCCATCGCGGGGGCCTTTGCAGCCTGTCGCGAAACTTTAGAGAGGTGAGACTCTCTAAGCAATTGACCTCAGTTTCTTTTGGGTCTTCATCTCGGAAGATGATAATACCCTTCGCGCTTTCTCCAATTCCTTGGGAGCTGCTTGGTCGTAAGCGCAAGCACCCCTGGATATTTTCGGAGCCTGGCCGCGTCCTCTTCGTTTGTCCAAGACATTTTTCAAAGCAAATTCGATAGAAAGCGTCTGTAATGTTGAGATTGTAGGAATGTATTCATATCCCATACTTTACGCTGTGTCGGTTGATCTCAACTAGAGTTCCGACGCTGGGTGCACTTCATGAATTTTGTTGAACTTGCTCGCTCTCTTCAACGTCATTTAAGAAACGTCTACCGTTCTCTGTGGGTACACGTCTGATATAGGAGTATATGCTCTTCATATATAATAATAAGAGCGCTTATCACTTTTGGCGTTTCGCTTCAGACTCCACGACTGTTGTTGTTCCAACCAACAACTCCGCCACGGCCTGTAAGTGCGCGTGGTAGCACGACTTCTTGCAAATACTGGCCGAGCAGGACTCCACGAATCCAGGTAGGACCTGGCGAACTCTAGCAGGTAGCGAATTCTAATGCTTTCCTGCGCTGTAGCCAGTCCATTGGGTGAACCTCCGGAAGCAGAAGAGATAAATTTCTCTTTGGGAGCCCGGGTATCATCATTGCTAGCACTGCCTCGTCGAGACTGCATCTTGACTGCTGGCCAGCAGGGATAAGAGTGGCATGGCGACATCTTCAGACGTTTCGTACCCAACGTCTTCCATCACCGCGTCGCTAGGGAACTCACGTTTGATGTGCACGGACGATGCCAGGGACTCTCTCATGTCCATGACGAAGGGTCTGCCGAGACCCCAGTCCGTGGCATCGTCCGTGATGTCGAACTGATCCAGCTCGATGGCATGTAAGGACTTATACCAGGCATCCTCTGACCGGCCTATTTCGCAGACGTCGACAACACAACCGTAAGACATGGTGGGTGAGTAATGACCGGTCCGGCATGAAAGTAGTTTAAGGAAGGTTGCCACGGTGCGAGCTTTTGCATGCATTAAATAACAATAGTTTAAAAAAAAGAAAAGAAAAGAAAAAAAAAGAAAAAAAAAAAAGAAGAGGACATACTTTAATAATGCTAGGAATGGATAAGTCTCTGCCCAATTTCCGAATTTCTTTCCCTCTATCTTGACGCGCCCGGATATCAGGAGAGTTTTTCAAGCTCCAGCCGGTAAGTTTTAAGAGATCTCCATCAACTATACGGAAACGTGCCCGTTGAAGGACATACTTCCATGTCCCTGTCATTATATTGGGCTTCGTTATCGAAAGGATCAACTCCGGGGATAGAGGCTTTGCCATTGCTCACTCCATTGAGGGGTCCGACAAGTTCACGCGTATAGAGAATGCAGTCTTCACGTTTTTCACGTTCCAGTGAAAGCTGCTTCCAGTGGTAATGTGCTCCAGATATACAGGAGTGAATTATCGGCGAGTAGGTTAGGGCCGAGTTTCCGTTTTCTGCAGCCGACGCGGTTCCTTTCATCTTGCGGAAACGGAGCTGTTTGTTCCTCTGGTCTTCGAAAAGTTCCAAGACGTAGGAGCTTCTTTTGACTGGTAAGGCGTATTGGCTGTTCCTGTCCTGATCGCGACACTTGTAGAAGTTGACGTGTTATCCAACTGCCACTGCCCCGTATACATTGTCGGTGCCGTGGATAACAACAGCAAGATAGTGGCGCAGTTGGTTTGCCCCGGTCTGCCAAATATATGGGCGGGTACATGTATTCATGGCCGACTTTCATGCTCGTCAGGCATCTCTGGAACGGTGCAAACTGGGCAAGGAATGTTCCAGCTCCGGGAGAATACAGGTCCAAGCTGTAACGGCCTGGGTTAAACTCGGCAGAAGACTTGTAGTCTGGCAGCGACACTCGAAGAAGCAGGTACTGTTCCTTGCTGAGGTCCGCTAGTCAGACTGATTGCTTCTTTCACTTGAATCAAGAAGGGTTGAAGGTTAGAGCCGATAACATACGCTTGGATAACACGGTCGTTTGCACTCTTAGAAAATTCTTGGCGCTTTGCTTGGGAGATAATTCATCAGAAACCGCATAGTAGGATCACGCTATCCGTTCGTACAGCCAGACAAACGGTGGTTTCCAATTACCAGGTCGAGATTCAAAGGAGAAGTTGGATGTCGATCCCTGTTGAGTGGATTCCCCCAAGGCCAGTGGAGCGGGTCTGACCTTTGGAAATGCATGTATGCTCTCAATGTCTTTCTCAGATATGCGCTTTGATCGATCACAAAGAGCAACGGCGGACCATTTGAGAGCACCAGCAGCGGACACCACAAGTGAGGTGTTAGTGTGAAACGGGTTATCGATTGTGAGACCAGTTCTTTTGTCTCTTCGTAGGCAATAGGACTTCGACTAGGAGATATGATCGCGTATAAACCTGGTGGTGGTTTCTGTCCATGTTTGAACCATTGGAAAACCCCTCTTCAGTGACTCTCGCTCTTCCTTTGCCTTTATCTGGACAACTTGCTGACTATGATGGCGATTTCTTCTCGGGACCGGCCCCCACACAGGTTCGAGCTTTGAGTTTCTCAGGACCTCTCTCGGCGCGACCTGGATATCGCCAGTCTGGGTTATACCAAAACACGATATTCTTCAACACGTCAGTCATTTGGCTTGCCACATATCTCATGCGCAGAGTATCTAAGGCCCAGGATCATGGATCTTGTATATGTCTGAAGACAGCAAATTTGGCATCCATATGCTTTGCATTTGATGATGAGACTGTGTGACGAAGACAAATGTGGCTCTCAGGAAGCTTACCGGCTAGGCCAGGGCAGGATATGTCCACAGAAGGATGCCCAAGCTCTCACCGCGAAACGACACGGTGGCGGAGTGGGAGCGGAGGCGAGGAGACTTGCCGGGGTCGCAGCAGGCGTCGCCGACTTCAACTCTAGTACGTCTTTCTTGTGGTCCGCAGAGCTCCTTCCATCGACTCAAATCCATATCCTTTGCAATGATGCCTCGATTGAAATTTATGAGTGACTAACTTCCCCACTTCGATAACTAACGGCTGTCTGTCCCTGCAATTAGGGCTAGTCGGCGCTACGGTCGAAGACGCTTTTGATATCGTCTTCGCTGGGATGGCCATGAGCGTGCTGGGAGTCCTGCGCAGTCGAATTCCCTTTTTTTTTATGTTGAACGGCGGCGCTGACTGGATAAGAGAGCTTGCTGAGCATTCGTCTCCCTCTGATGGTACAAGAATGTCACCGATAGCATGGATGGGAGTGACTGAAAAACGAGGATTTCGTCGCTCTCTGTCTGGCTCCTTAGATGAATGGAAAAGTACCCAACCACGACGACTGGATATATCGTCTGGCACTTTTGTAGTAGCGTATCTGAGGCTTTTCTACCGGGGGCGCGTGAACAAGGTTGTCGACGTGTAGCTCCGAAGCGGAGATACCCTAAGGTATGGGTGGGTGAGACTAAGATCCACTGCTACTGTGTGGAATCGTTCCTCCTTAGTCAAGGTTTGTTGCTCCCATGAAGTATTCCAGCTTGTAAGTGCCCCGACAACCTCATCCTCATTGTGCATTTCTGCCACCTTTGTCCTCCAGTGCTGATTGAAGCATGTATGTACATACTGTACATGCACTCAGCCAAGCAATCCAACGTGCAGTACGTTTAACATTTGCCAAATGCTCGCGTTTGTACGTCCAAGGGAGCTTGACCATCGTTTCGAATTCCCAGTGAAGCGATTTGTATGAAGCTATTGTATCAGCAGAGGCGCGGTTGGTAGGTTGCCCGAACTCTTCCCTATTCTTGATTGCGAGGATTATCAAGAGGATCGCGTCAAGTCGTGACCGAATCAGTGCTTCATTTTATCAGCACCATCAACCGCAAGCTCATGGTCTGCCGGAATAGATTCTATATAACTTAGTCAGCAACAGCACAGGTTCATATTAACTAAGACTTTAACCTCACTCAGTTTCGGCACCAAGAGCATCGTACAGGGATACAGACGTGTTCGATAACTTTGCCAGGAGACTAGAACAACAACACATTCCTGGTCTGTCTCACTCTCCAAAATAGCACAATTCCTCACTTTCTATTTATATGTTGAATGTCTGCAAGCCGTTGTGGGCCTTTGTCTTGGACCTTCCTAGGTGCTGCAGGACCCGAGGTAAGAACAGGCCCAGGCTCCTTGGTTTGAGTTGCATGAGTGTGTCTGTGGAGGAAGCCAATACTCTTGGTCCCAGTCAGGTCCAGTATCGCGACCTCACATTCTCCGCCCTGGAAACCGTTGATCTTCTGAACCAGAACATCGCCGACACTGCTGGTACGGTGCACTATTTTCAGGTCATCCATGGCCGCCTGCAGATAACGGTACTACACATCATACTCAGTCAAGGATGAGTAGTAGATGCTCGCCGCGGATGATCCCCCTGACCATCAGCGCCTTCTCCAGCCCAATGATCACTGTCACATGCTTCTGGCTGATCAGTGAAGGACTACTAGATTCCCGTTCAGCCCAACTCCGGGGACATCGACCAGGAGGAGGGGCTGGTTGTTTCGGAAGAAGCGTCCATTGAAGCGCATGATGCTCCCAGTGATCGCGTTTGGGCAGACGACCGTCATGGAAGATCTTGTTATGCGCAATCGACTTGATTTGTCTGACCGGGCAAGAATAGAGCACCTCAAGAATGAGCTCGAATCATGACCATTTCAAGAATGTTATGTTGAAGCAATTGTATTTTTTTGTCCATCTTGTCGAGATCTGGTAAAGACAAGAATTGGATGAACTCCCTTTTCCAAACAATGTGGTAATGTAAGGGTATCATGGTCACTGCGTCTGGGCCGCGGCCAACGTCTAACTCTGCCCAGAACCCATGAAGTTACAGGGGTCCAAACGGGTGATGGGATGCTGATCGCTGCTCGAGTGATGAAAAAGAGAGGAGCCGGGACATTAATGTCTTCGGTGATGTCACAGCTCAAGACAGCGCCTGTGAAGAGCACGAGTCTCTGCAGTGTGGGTAGCAGCGCAGAGACAAGCCGCGGACCCCTGTCTTCCCAGACATGTCTGTATTCCTTAGACGCAAGTGCTGAGAGACCGGAGTCCATGCGGTTTGCATTGACGTTTCGAAGATCGTATGCTCTATTATGAGCATTGCCATCCAGTTTCAGTGAAACAAATCCTCCAGGGGTTCCGCCTTCCTCTTCCCCGACTTCGCCAATGCTGCAACCCATCTTCGGGAGTTACCATGTGAAAATGATTAAATAATTCTCTGTTCTGAGGCGGCATGAACTCGACATTGATAGATGGCCTTTCCAAGACGCCATCGCTTTGCCCTTCCAATTGTGACCCAACTGAGAATGGCATTCCAGATCCCAGTTACACTTCCCTCAGTATCTTTGCTGGTCAAGCGGTCAAGGGCGATCTTGATTCCAGAGACGCCGTAGTACTGTTTCCAAATCAGATTCATCAATTCAGGAGGAAAAAAAAAGGCGCCAGATATTCTCACGGTGTTTCTGTTGTTCTGCTGAATTGGGCGTCCCTGGGCCCTGATGACTTTGATATCACAATGCATGATTCCTCTGCAAGACAATCATGCCACGATGAATCGCCTCCTTGTCGATCACTGGATTTGACCTGTCGTTGTAGAAGCTGTTTCTACTCCTGACTTGGGTACGGTTGCCGTATTGTTCCGGAAGAAGAGTGAAGACAGTAATCTCGCGATAGAAACGATATCGCCGGCGTGTAAGCTTGGCGAGCAAATGGTGCTCTCTTGGGACGTAGGACCGGAAATTGCGCAATGACCGTCTCTGCCCACAATGAAAGGGCTCTGCTGCTGGTGTATATCGACGTCAGAAGAAAATATAAAAGCCAATCATTTGCGAAATCACACTACCTGTTGATTTATCGATAGTTTCGCACCAGATCTTGAAAGCCCTGGAGCTAGACATGTGTAAGAGCTCTCCCAATTAGAGTGAACTGGAGCGTCTTCCACGGCGAAATAACAGGTTTCTGACGCCATCGACAAGCGAACAGGAATTCTCCGGACGGTCGACTTTGGGATCTCTGCGAAGCAAATATTTTCGAGCCGGACGCGTTTGTGATGTCCCGATCAAATGTGCCGTGCCACCGCTCAAAGAGCGGCTGAACCTTTCTTCTTCTTCATTCGGATTCGAATCGGCATGTCGTGATCGAATTCAGTTCGAGCGTGAGGATTTTCATGGGCTCTGGTAAGATGTTCGGGGGACTCGTTGTCAAAAGAGCCCTGAGCCTCGATCGAAAAGCCACATCCAGCTTTGGGCGATGGGGCTTTTCGCGTTGAATAACACTTGGTTATCCCGGTATCCAGAGTCTGACGAGATGATGTGCTTCTTTCCAAAACAAGGGATCAAGCAAGTCGATCAGTGTCGATGGCACACGAAACCACGAATTTCTTCAGTCGACCATTGAAAGACCCGGACCCTGAGGCCTTCGTGAACTGGCAGTCAACTTCCTCCAGATCAAACTAGATTGTACAGCGCCACCACGTCATAATTTGCCCTGTAGACGGGAGTCAAGGCTGCTAGCGATGCTCAAAGATGTTCTTAGAGGCGTTATTGTCTCTGGTAGCTTGCGTGAACTTGTAATCGCCTACCAAACGAGGCAGTGCAGGATACCAGTTGACTTGGGTAATGTACATACAGTACAATCAGATGTGCCCAGTTGTCAGTAAACCATCCAGTTCAATGTTGTTTTTGTCCTCGACCTCTTGGAGGAACCAGGTCAAAGAATACAATAAGAAGTCCATTTTTGGGGTGTCTGCATGGCAGTGCTCTTCGACGCAGTGTCAATTTCTGATAGCAGATGACATCTTGTCACATAAGCGTCGGAATTGTGGCTCAACAACGTGAACAACTCTTGTCGCAGCCGTACACTGATCCTTCGTACAGTTCCCGTAATTGTGAAGGAAAGCTCGTCTCAAAGCCGCGAGTTGGGAGTTCTGTACTCGTGATTCAATAAAACTCCATGCCAACGGCTTTGCTTATCAGAGCACAACTCATTGATGGCATTAATCTGAGCCTTAACGTTCTTCTTCGAGTCTTTGAATTTCAAAGTGCAGGTGAACTTTCTGAACTTTGGCGCCCTGCGCCTGGAGAAAAAATCCACGCATTGGCCGATTTCCGAGTGCCGATTTCCAGTTATTGCCAGAATGAGATTGCATGGTACTGGCAATTTGAAGACATTGGGAAAGACTATGCCTTCGCACTTCATAGGCCCTTGGACGCCTTTGAGGGAACACTCAACGGTACCATGTGTGCCCTCAGGAATGATAGCTGCGATGCCGGTCATTGGAGAGGCAACAAGGCGTGGACGGGGTTGTAGGTATGTATAACGTCATACTGTCAACAGGGCATCAACAGAAACTTGAAGGAACAAAAGACGCTCTTCGCTCTTAACTTCCTTTGGCCAGTCGGCAAACGGAGAGGAGTGACAGAGACCACAAAGTCTAGAAGGAGGTGAAGAACAGACGACCATGTCGACAGTCGCTATCGTCCGGTGGACAGAGCCCTAAAACCAAATTCCAGAACGAGTGCTATCCTGCCGAAGAAAAAGCACTACTTCAGCCACCATCGACCACAGTAGTCCTCAGTCCAACCGGCCGATAAGAATTCAGCTGCCGTCAGAGACCCTGCTGTAAGCAAGTCGATCATCGCATTCTTGATCCACTGTTGATGGCAATCATGGATTTCGGTCGGCATTATTCGGACCCAAAATGTCCGTTGTCTTGGAGTTGTAATGCACTCTGACGACAGAAAGGAAAGCTATTAGTATAATCCCATTATTGAAAGACCACACAGGATACGTGACTTACCGTGGGTGAATTGTCGGCATCGGCGGCGTCCTCCCATTCATTGTTGGCGGCATTTGTCACGGGTGCCACGTAAATATGGCAATGCCATGGAAAGAACGAGATCAAAATGAGTTTGTTGCTTTGTTAACATTCCGGGGCTGTTTGTCAGGATTTCTTTCATCAGTCGTAGAGCCCATGTAGCACGAGCGAAGTGACCTTGGCTTCCAAGCAATGGACCGTCCATGATGCTCATCAGGATAACACGAGATGGAACGGTACTAAGGTCGCTTTGGCTGCTGAAAAACCCACATCATCGACAATGTAGAAGTAGAGCAACGGAAACAGCCGGTAACCTAACGAGGACCCGGAAGTAGATTTCCCAGTCTTTTCCGTTCAGCAGTCCAAACGATTGGCGGTTTCCAAATGGGATCTTTCTTTGTAGGAATCTGTTCTATATGCATGGCGTCGAAGAGGCTGTCACATACGGACAGGGCGATAAGAGAAAGACCCAATGAGAAGGGTAGTATGTGGGCGCATTCGGTCTGTCTTCTCAGATTCCTTCCCGATGATTCGATGTGCGTCTGTCTGGTATCTGCTTTTATGCATGCTTTCTGAGCATGTCTTAGCCATTTCGAGAGACTGCTCCGGTAAATTCTGGCTGTGTTTCAGCGGCTGACGGTCAGGTTGAAGCGTCATCCCGGCACATCCATGGGGAGATCAATCTCTATATCGGCATCTGAGTACATGAAATAACAACCCTATAAACGAGAGGGACTAATCCTCTACCTGAGGGGCGACTAATAAGTGGGCCAAGCACATCAGTGCGAGCAGGCGGTAGCGGGAGAGGCACAAAAAAGCTCGCTCGCCGATGAGGAGGCCAAGGATATAAGAAGATAGAGTAGACTCCAAGAGATAGGAAGACAATCTCGTAATAGGTGGTTGACCTAGGAAAAGTTGCCACTTTCGGGACGAAGGCTGTAGTATATAATACCGTGGCATATTAAACGTTAGGGGCACCTGGTGACAAAGCCTTTATATATATATATCCTAAGAATAAACGGGTATATGTAAGAGAGATGATTCTCAAAACTCGAGTGTGGAAGGAAGCGGAGCAAACAGCAAAGAAAAAGAAGAAAGAAGAAGAGAGCCGGAGGGAGTTGGGGGTACTTATTTATGCCTTTCGTCCACAGCTCGCTTAGGGCTGTGACACTGTGAATGGCTCCAAAGACCGGAGATTTACTTGAGTCCATGGTTTCTCGCTTATTAAGCGAATGATATCTTATCTCGTTTTGCAGTGAATGAATCATAATTCGCTCCGCCAGTCATAGTAGCCATAGTATAGTATTCACTGTGCATCGGGTCTGGAAGAACCGGGAATGGGCGGGAGGTAATAGGGGGTTATATTCACGGCGTCTTCCGAGAAAGGTCGAAGATACCTATCGGAGTGACTCTGTCACAGTCCCTCTGTTTTGTAGGAGAAAGCCTGCAGATCATGGATCATGCCTGATGCTGAAGTTGGTAATTGATCGAGAAGACCGCTGAGTCTGACATGGTATGTATGCAACTCTGCTAAAGCTTCAGGAAATATAATACTGAAGAAGTAGGAACGGAAAAAAAGAATCACAGATCCCTGGCCCCTCTCAAAGTTCAGGATACAAGCCAGAGTACTAATAGAGAAAAAAGAAGAAGAAGAAACATCATAATTTAGAAAGAGAAGAAGAGAAGAGAAAGAAAAAAGTTCCGGACGGCACCTAGGTAGGTTTCTATACCCGACGGAAAGAGCCGTTTCGTTGTTTACTCCCGTTCTTTGTCTGCATGTACGGGAGTACAGTACATGGATATGATTGCCGAAGGGCCTAGAATCTTGAAAAAGATTGGCAGACGGAGTCTTCCCTGCCTGGGTGTTTCTCCTAAATGTGATTTTTTTTCTCTTTCCTGAAAACTCGGGATTCCATGAATTTATTTATTGTATGTATTCAATCAGTGGGAAGAGCTATAGCTATAGCTATCCTAGTTGTCCTAATTTAAGGCCTAGACGGGCTTATTTTTTAAGTATTTTTTGAAGTATTTTATCCCCCTGACCTAACTTTACAATGCAAAATGAAAAACGAAATATAAATGCCTGTGTCGTGTTGCGATAGTGATGTCCATCGACAGATAATCACCGCCAATGCCCTTCAAGTGGACACCTCGACTAACTATCTAGATATATTTCTCTATCAGGAGCCCAAGGGATCTCCAAAAGCTTTGAAAAGTGAGATTACAAGTAGCATTCTTTCCCGAAGCCTGAGTTGTGAACGCTGGGGTGAGACCACGACTCCAGCAGGGCTAATTAACACATCGTAGAATATATAGATAGATATATCTAGTGTCCCTATCAGCATGAAACTCTCACCAAACCCCCATGGGGCCCCTGGCCCAGTCAGTCGTTAAGTTAAGGTCAGGATGAGACATGCAAACACCACTGTGGACGTTCTCTAGCCTTAATTACTGTCATGTCACTGCGCAAGGCGCAAGGCCTGACTCAGGTTCGACCCCCGTCTTGTTGTTCTTCGATGGAAGACGCAATTGCAATCATCATCAAGATTGGAGGATCAGTAAATAAAACCCTGCAGGCCTGTCAAAAAGAAAAAAGACGCAAGTGGGGTTTTTGTAGCATCCTTCCGTAGCATCCTTCCTTCTCGCGAGAAGACTGAGGGTGTGAGCTTTTTTTTTTCATATCTCAGACTTTTGTTTTTCCTTTTTTTTTGGTGGCTTCCAAGCAAGTGAAATGTATGTACTGTACATTGGCTTCCTTGAAGTCTAAGATATTTATCGCTGAGCTTTGCGAACTTGAGGAGAAAATCGATATCTGGGGCATATGACCCTGATTTTTTTCCCGCCTAGCTTCAAATAGCTCCAATCTGTAATCAAGCAGATGACAAAAAAAAAAAGAAAAGAAAAGAAAAGAAAAGAAAAGAAAGAGGGACATGGCATCGATGGCATCGATGTCGTTTTGATTGATGCTTACTTAGCAGGATCACGGCATAACTTCCAGGAGTTATCGCTTTTGACCGAGAAGCTCCTTGAAGACACTAGACTAGATGCCATGCCCAAGATACTTCCTTGATGAGACACGGAAGCTACTTGAGAGCTCGGCTGAGGATTCAAGATCAATAACCGGTTCGCTATTGTATTTCCAATGTTCATTTCTGAGAATAATATTCGTGTTAGGTATTTCAAGGTGGGATTCGTACACTGCTGATGTCTGCTTGTGAGGTTCATACCCGTAACTGCCAAAGATTCAGAGAGTTGGGAAAGATTTATGGATATGTCACAATGCTGTCAATTCAGAAAAGTTCGAACATATGTCAACAGACATAAATACTGTACATACGACAGTAATAAGATCGATCAGTCATCGGGGCCATCTGCCTCCGTTGATATAAAAATCAAATAATCCTACCAATAGCTGCAATCGTTATATCCAAAAAAAAAAGAAAAAGTCCAGTTTACAGTCTTGGAGTATTGATGCCTCCGAATGTCACCGATTTGGTCACCAGGAACTCGTCAATCCCGTACTTGCTGCCTTCGCGACCGAAACCACTCTGCTTGACACCACCAAACCTGTGCGGTGTTAGTATGGTTGTATGTATTTCGAGACTTATCGAAGGGGAAGACTTACGGTGAGGCAGGGTCGCTGATGATGCCAGTGTTCACACCGACCATACCGACTTCCAGGGCTTCCGCCACTCGGAAGACGCGCTTGACATCGCGAGAGTAGAAATACGCGGCCAGGCCGACCTCAGCCCGGTTGGCCAGCTCGATAACCTCCTCCTCGGTTTCAAAGGGGAACAAGCCAGCAACAGGGCCAAACGTCTCTTCCGATGCCATCTTCATATCCTTGGTCATGTTCGTCAAGACGGTGAGGTGGTAGAAATTGTCTCCAATCTCCGAAGCCTTCTTTCCACCAACGACGACATTGGCGCCCTTGGACACGGCGTCACGGACGTGCTCGTCCACCTTCTCGACTGCACGCTGATGAATGACGGGGCCGTGAGTGACGCCCTCGCCAAATCCGCCGCCGAGTTTGAAATTCTTGACCTTCTCTGCAAATCTCTTCGCAAACTCATTGTAGATACCCTTCTGAACATAGATCCGGTTGGCGCACACACAAGTCTGCCCGGAGCTCCGGAATTTGGACGCAATCGCACCCGCGACGGCGGCATCGAGATCGTCAACGTCGTCGAAGACAATGAATGGAGCGTTGCCACCCAGCTCCCACGATACTTTCTTGACCGTCGAAGATGCCTGCTTCATAAGGAGCTTACCGACGTTGGTCGAGCCAGTGAAGGACACTTTCCGGATGGTAGGGTGAGTGGTCAGGACCTCGCCCACTTCGGCCGTGTTCTTCGACGCAGTGACGATGTTGACGACACCCTTGGGAATGCCGGCTCGGTGCGCCAGTTCTGCCAGGGCGTTGGCCGTGAACGGCGTCTCACAGGGAGACTTGGCGACGACGGTGCAACCTGCCGCCAGGGCAGGACCGATCTTGCGCGTAATCATGGCGGCCGGGAAGTTCCATGGGGTGATCAGGCCGCAGACACCGACGGGTTCCTTCAGCGTGATGACCCGGTTCCCCGCGACTGAGGCAGGGATGGTGTCTCCGTAAACGCGGGGTGCCTCCTCGCTGAACCATTCGAAGAAATTGGCCGCATAGGTCACCTCCCCTCTGGCATCTGCCAACGGCTTGCCATTCTCCCAGGTGATCAATGTGGCCAGATCCTCGGCGTTATCCACCATGAGTTGATACCATCGTCGCAGCATCCGGGCGCGTTCACGGGCAAGAGTCGCACGGAACGAAGGGAAGGCCGCCGCAGCAGCGGCGATGGCCTTCTCGGTGTCGGCGGCATTGAACTCGGGGCATCTGCCAATGTACTCGCCAGTGGCCGGGTCTGGATACACTGTCAACAATCCTCTCGCTTTCAAGCTCCATCCGTATTTGCTACCCACCATGGACTTCGAACGTCTCCCCGGACTGGGCCGTCACCCATTCGCCATTGACATAGCACTTTTCGATGAAGAGCGACTTGTCTTTCAACTGCAAGAACCAAACCGGTCAGACGGAAATCCCCTGGCCATCTCGGTTAACTGCCGGGAAGCTTACCGGAGGCACGGAGTGACCCATGGCGTAAAGGCGTTTCGAGTAGAAGACAGGCGCTGGCGGGACAGAGTAGGGATATCGCGGACGGGGTCTCAGCAGCTGGCGGGCTAGGGGGCGAACAACTCTCTCCATGGCGGAAGGAGGGGGCGCTTCCCTTCAATTAATAATAAGGACTCCAGACGAGAAAATGCCGGGGCTGCAGCAATGAGGGGTCGAGCAGTTCTCCGTTCACGGTTCCGCGCGAAGAGCTTCTCTCTCCGATGGTCCCGTCAGTTCGGGATCTGATCCCGCGAAGTTGGGGTAGACGCAGGTGGGCGTGGATCTCGACGTCACGTCACTCGCGGACGGCAGAAAAGCGTCACTCAATGCTCAACGCCTGGGGACCGTCTGGGAAAATATCTGAAGCTGCAATTGCGCAGAGCTGCTGACGCTCCCCAGGACGTGCACTCTTGATAAAGATCAGCAGCTCCGGCGGTGCTGGGCCTGCTTGCTCTCTGATTGCTCTGCGGCCCCGAAGCCTCCTTTCGTCATAGCTCACGCCCCACATCACGTGGGGCAGCAACATAGCAGATAGATCAGTTGGAGACTGAGAATCACTTCTATGGCATACAGTACTATTGTTGAATACGCTGAATAACTGCTGGAGGTAGTATACTTCCTCCAGCAATCGATATTCGATAGTGATCAAATAAACACGATCCTGTAAGAAACACGCAGGAGACCCGTATCTTACAGAGACAGCTCCCATATCTAATTACTTTTCAAATGCACTGCTCGGCGATCAGTAATCAGAACTGCAAACCCCAAACAAATTCCAGACTTTTCTTCTCCAACCCTTCTCCAACAAAACAGGATATTGCAATTGCAGCGCAGAGCTGCTGTATATCGGCGACACCAACCAATCACCGCCGGCACACTCCCTCATCGGTGCTGCGGACCAGTCAGCTGCCGTCCCGCTGCCTCGGGAAGATCCCCGAACAAGACAAACATGCAAACAACGCAAACATCCATTATCTATCTACCTCCCTATCTATCTTTCCAGCGTAAAATCCCCAAGTTGGCTCGTAATTAATACGAATCCAGCCGGGGACAGAAAGACCAGAATCGAGAAGAGATCTAATTACAGAACTTCTCTGCTTTTTTTGTCTTTTTTTTCCCCCTTTCGCTTTTCCCCGTGTTTCGGCAAACACCTCCGTCCTGTCCTGTACGGAGATAAGATACTGGTCGGGGACTTAGGGATCAACGGAAATGCGGGGAACGCCCTCCATCCGTATACATGACCCAGATCCATGGATGCCGAGGATGGATAAGGCTTCTCAGGACTGTACGGAGTATGAGGTGTTTGTACCGTAGCTACCTACTTGGGTATTTTGTTGGCACAGTGATCCCGAGGTACAGTACAGGACGATACAGTTCAGTTGGCTGGAAGTACTATGTAGATCAATTATTCTTCTATTGGATCTGATTGCGTTTTATTAGTGTTCTAAAGTGTACATACATGCATGGACCGTAGCTAAAACGCCAGCCTATACTGTACATTTCTGTCATCACTCTTCCTCGACATCATGCATCCCCTGATCTTGTTCAACTGGCGCATCTGCCGCTTGCTCGCCCCTGACATACCCCGGATGCACTCTCCTCATGTGCAGAGTCAGATTCCACGTTCGCGTGAACCCATCCGTATGCCGGCGACATCCGACAACAGGGCAAAGGATATCTTCTTTCCTGTGTTTTCCTTTGCCTTTGCCTTTGTGACGGCGTGGAGGTGCTGCTGCTGCTGCTGCTCCCGGCCCGCTATCTTCCTCCTTGGCGACAATTACGTCCGTGGCGACTGACGCTTCGCGCTTTCGACTGGTGGAGGAGCGGCGAGAGTGAGGACGCGAGCGCGACCGAGAGACAGAAGGCTTTCGCTGTGCTTCTTGGTCCTCTTTCTCTTGGTCTGGGTCTTCGATGTACCTCCACTCTGAAACGGTGTCGCCATTGGTCGTGCTCTGGACCTGCTGCACGCGGCCCTCCTCCAGAGTCCGGAATATCATATCCTCGCCAAAGAGGTCGGCGCATCGCTTGGCGGCTCGCATGACGGCCGACTGCGGGCAGTCGATCATCGACGCGATTCCCAAGACATCGCTCCAGTCTCGCAGTCCAAGCCTTGCTACAGCTTTAGGATCCCGTGTTCGACTGCGGGAGCGGCGAATGGACCGACTGCGTCGCGCTCGGGGCGGTGGAGGAGGAGACGCACTGGAGGATGCTGACGACGACATAGATTCCATCTCAGACGGGTTGTCTTCCGATTCTTCAATGCAATGTGCGTCAGAAGATTCCACCAGTGCCGATTCAGCAGGAGACGTCGTTCGAACGCGCTTCCTCCCCCTGGAGCGGCTTCTCTCCGACGTACTTGTCAATCGTCTCTTCCTGGTAGACGATGAATGAGAGGGAGCAGAGAGAGCACTCTCCGTATCCGTATCTGACTCAGTCGTCGAGCTATCGTCCGGAGCAATGCTTGCCTTGCGAGCGTGGTGCAGACCCATCAAAAGCCTATCAAAACGGGTGATAATATTCCGCACCAACGGCCGCAACTGCTGTCGGGATACGTCGTCGTCGGCTTGGACAACTGGGCGGCGTTCAATCCCGTCAGACAAGCCTTGCTCGGTCTTCCACTCTGCATCATCGCCAGTGCTTTCACCGTCATCCTCCTGAGCGCTTTGCTTCCTTCTCCGCTCCTTTGGCGCCCACTCCCTCTGCAAAAACCGTTCCTTTGCTGTCTTCATCATGATTGCCATGAGAGACTCCTCTAGGTCTGCACTCGGCCGCGGGTCGGGCGGTCCTTTCAAGGTCCAGGCCTCATCTTCATCAATCAAGGCCCGTTCATCCGCTCGAGGCACCTCAGACGCCGGCATCGGCCACGCAGTCCATATTTTCGGCGGTACAAATGGTGCTGTAGACACCCGTACGCCAGCAATCTCTTCCCAGTACTCTCCATCCTCCAAAGCTTTCTCCTTCAACTCTCGCGCTCTCCGCTTCAGCGCGAAGGCGTTGAACAAATGGGCAGAGAGGTCTCTGGCCCTCATCTCCTCTAGGCCGTCCGCAATCTGGCGTTCTTGCTCCGTCCATTTCCGCCACGTCGACCCCGGTCCCTGGTACCTGTTTTGCCGATACTGAGGGGGAGACGACGGAGGGAGTTGGACCAGGTTGTCATCTCTGAGAATAGCTTCTTTTCCTTTCCTTCTGCCTTTGGCATCTGGACCACTGAATCCATCGTCACCATCGTCTCCTTCATCATAGGTAGGATCATCAGAATCGTCGTCTGGAATTGGCAGCAGTGGCTCCTCGTCATATTCTAAGAGGTTCTCGTTCTCCTCTCCTTGCGAAATCCCGTCTCCTCCTGGATCCGGCTGCGTGTAGGGCTCCTGGTCAACATTCTGGCTGCTTGGTTCTCCTCCGAATATGGACTGATACGGCTGGGCCGATTGAGGGGGACTGACACTGGGGGATTCAGACTCGAGGCGCTGGGAAGACGCTGCAACAGACATGAACGTAGCAATACATGCAGAAGATACAAGGGGCTAGAATGTAGTCTGCAGATGTAGCGTCATCATCGACTTCTCATTAACATCCATAAAAAAGAAAACAAGTCTGACGTTGTCCGCAAGATCAAGGCATAAACGTGAAATCCAGACGAGAAGAATAATGAGATTCGATTATTCAAGCCAGAAAAATCCAGCACCACAGCAATGAATACAGTTCAAGAAATGAAGTACTGTAATATGAAGGAGGGATCATGTAAAAAAAGTATTCCCCGCAAAGGAAAAAAAGGTTCCACCAAAATTATTATTATTAAAACTCGTTAAATAATGGGATTAGTCCATCAAAATCAGTTTCCTGTGAGAATTAATAATACAAAGAACATGGTGATAAGCAAAAATCAAAAAAAAAACAGACGTGAATTCCCAAGGAAAGCAAAAATCCCCGTTAATCACGTGGTTGATAACTGGGTAGGTAACCACTGTCACCTGACCTACCAAAATCACGTGACATGACAACGACAAAGAATTTGGGAAAAAAAACCTGTCCACGACGACAACACCTCATCATGTGACCTGACCTGTGCTCTCTCCATTCTGTCACAGACACTCACTCTGTATTCTCTCCGAAATCAACCTACCCAGCGTCAGAGAGCGGCAAGCGACAGACACCAGCAAAATCGACAGGAGGTCGATGCGAGGTTTCTGAGTCACGTGTATTTCCTATTAAAGTTAGTATAAATTGTACACCGCCTGCTGTTAGAGGGAAGGAGTTTACACCGCCTGATTATAACTGCCGGCAGAATATTTGCTACTGGCGATCGATAATGGTTATTGGTTTTTCTCTACATGTCGAAATTTTTACCCTGCCTACCTGACAGGAATGAAATGAAATGGTACTTTTTGAGTAGAAAGAGAAAAAAGATATCAACCTTGTATGATATGATAATGATAACGTTCACACACCCATATGTAAAGTAATAAACCTTCCAGAAACACCAATGATATCATGTCAGCAGGAGCCAAAAATATAAAAAATACAAAAACTTTTTTTTTGTTTTCATGCGCCTGACTTCGCAGCAGCCTTCTCGATCTTCCTCCGCTTGTTCCGCAGCTTCAGCGCCTCTTCCTCCTTCTTCTTGTTCGAGTAGAGCATCTTGTCCAGCAGCTTGCGCTTCTTCCGGCTCATCATCATCTTCTGCCGCTCGAGCTCTTCTTCCTCCTTCCGCTTCTGCGCGGCGTATTTCTTGGATAGAGAGGCCTTCTTGTTCTTCGCCGAAGAATCGTTCACGGATCCTGTGAACGGGAGGCCTGCCGCTTCGGCTTCGAGTTCTTTCTGATGCTGGGCGCGGGCCGCTTCCTCCTCGTCTTCGGATTCGGAGGCTGGTTCGTCGTCGTCAAAGCCGCCGAATTCTTCTTCTTCCTCTTCTTCGCTTTCTTCTTCCTCGTCGTCTGAATCATCGACATCCATGCCGTGATCATCAGACTCATCCTCCTCCTCTTCCTCTTCCTCCTCCTCTTCTTCTTCTGACTCTTCGTCAGCTTTAGCGTCGGTCTTCTTCTTATCCGAAGTCTCCTCCATCTCCTCGTCACTTTCCTCCTCTTCCTCTTCCTCCTCTTCTTCCGCACGTTCCGCCTCGCCTTCCTCCTCCTGTTCAGCCAAGCTGGCCCGAGGATCGTATTCGCCCTTCTTCGGCTTCACCCAAGGGCTCAAGTGAGGGGGCAGAGTGGCACCGGGAGCGTAAAGATCCGGACGAAGGAGTTTCCCCTCGTTTATGCAGTCCCAAACCCACTGGGGTTGGATGTAAGTTCTGCCCGGAATCCGAGTGCCAGGTCGAACCTTTGGAGCTGAGCCGTCTGCGGCATCTGGGACCGCTGGAAGAGAGGATTCGGGGAGCGCCGGACGGTCAACAATTTGGTGGGTGATGCGAGGGTCTGTCTCATCGTGGGTGAAAGCGCCCTCGCCCAACACAGCATCCCATCCGATCCGCTTGCAGCCAAAAGCACGTAGTATGAACTCCAGAGGCGCCTTCGGGGCCTCCCGGGAAATGAAGAAAGTGAACGGGGCGAACAACGTAGCGGCCTCATTCTCACTCATGTCGGGCTGGGGAAGCGTATCCGCCTCCGGAGCCGCGGGCTCGAATTTATCAATCGTATCGTTATTCTCTTCCTGTTCTTCAGCGACCTGTTCCTCCTGCTCGTTGTCGAGGCCAACCGATTTGACAACGCTGTCAACCTTCTCCTGCACTTCACGAGAGACCTCCTTCCCCGCGCCATTCGTCTGTGCTCCGGGTGCTTCGATCGCTTTGTTGTTGAGAGACGCCGCATTTCGGCTTTCCAGGCGGAAAGCAGCCAACTCGGCGCCTCGTTCGTCACTTGCGACATCAAACTTCGGCGGGTATACCAGACCGATGGAGGTGTAGAGCCGGAAGTTGACGAAGCCGAGCAGAGTGGTGTAGAACTCGACAAAGGTGGCCATTATACGAAAATCGACATCGCCATTGACTCTCTGGACGAATCGGTATGGAACAAGCCACATGATGTCCTGGCCCTGGATTGTGGCCTGGTAGTAGATACCCTTGATGGAGAGGAACGACTTGCGAAGCGAATGCGTCTTGATCAGGTAATGCTGGAATTCATGGCACAGACGCTGGCACCGCGCGATAGTCTTCGGAGGAACGGTAGAGGTGGACGGAAGGTTCGCAAACAGGAACAGAAGCGACAGGCAGTCATCGAGATCTCGCAGCGCATCGATGAAGGTCGGATAGCGCTCTTTAATGATGTGATCGAGAGTGAGCTTGGGCGCCAGGTTCCTCTCCAATCGCGCCGCATCACCTACTTCTCCCCGGCCTAGGGCTCGAGCAATTTTCTTCGAGAGCGCCTTTTGCTCGCGGAACTTCTTCAGCAGCGGTTCATGAAGGAGATACTGAATATCCTTGTAGTAGTAGAATGTGGTATTGGGGGTCGCGTTCTTGGAAACTTTCTTCTTGTTCCGGGGCTCGCGCGGGTAGATTCCTAGACGCACGCATTAGACATTGGCAACGAAGCCGAGAAATTCTGGCGACTGCATACCTTTGAAGATACATAGCCGGCGGAAGTCAGGCAGAGAAATCTGAAGCTTGCGCACAGCCTGTGTTCGGGTGATATAGTTCTTGGCCTGGCCAGAAGTTCCTGCAGGAAAAAATCAGCAAGCGACATTTACACAGCTAATCAATTCGCATGCTCTGCAATACAGACCCTTCTTCTTGATCTTCGCCATCTTGCTGTGGTGGGCTGGCGACGCCGATGTGCGAGTGCTGATAACGAAAAAGAAAAAACTTATCGACGGAGGGACTTTTTCGGTGTCGGCGAGAGGCTCGGGAGTGGCCCGTGCGGTGCGGAAGCCGACATGCAGTTCTAAGGACAGCAAGCAACGCAGCGATCACCAACGCGCTCTGTCTGGTGGCCGAAATTGCTCGCAATCCGCTCATTTGGACCAGAGACCATGGAATTGTCGTGCCAGGTCTGATATCCACCATGCCTGTCGACAGGAGGAAGGCCGGCGTCTTCGCCGCTGCTGTCGCCCTGCGACTGCTGCTCTTCGTCGCTTTCCCCTCGCTCCCCGACCTCCTGACCGCGCGAGTCGAAGTCTCGACTCCAATTAGCAGCTTCAAGAGACGTGCGTGCTTGAAATTCAAAGAAGAAAATTGTTCAGTCTGACCGGTTCTACAGTGCAAGAGGGTCTCTTCCTCTACACGCGGAATGTCTCTCCGTACGACGGTGGTGTCTTCCATCAGGTAAGCAGCTCCGTCAGCCTCGTCTGAGCAGCAACTGACTTGTGAACAGGCACCGCTTCTTTTGCCCATATTTGCCTTGCTCCCGAACCCCCAAAGTCACCCGCTAGCCACCAGCATCCTATACACCTTGGTCGATCTCTTGAATGCAAATGCCTTGATCACGATTTCGGACTCCGCAGAGTCCGTCACGGGGAGGTTCCATTCCACATTGCGGAAGCATATCCGATGGGACGGGGTTGCAATAGCGACAGGGTATTTCAGTTATTTCGTGCGACTAGACATGCGGCGGTATTGACGAGTCCCAGGTACCTGTTTAACCCGTTTACGCTGGCGACATGCCTTGGCCGTTCGACGAGCGTGTTCACCAATCTCGCGATCCTGTACGCCGTGTCGAATGCCGTGACTGGAAATGGTCTGAATTCGATGATTGCCTTGGGGTTTGCATCCTACCTGTCTCTGTATCCGGCGCTTCTGTTCCCGCCTCTTGTCCTCCTCTGCTATGACCGCCAGGCGATGGCTGGGAAGAATACCTGTGGCCCAGCAGTATACACGTTGAAGCAGTTTGCTATACTGTTAGGAGCCATTGCCGGTCTCCTTGGTGCCTCGTACCTCGTCACAGGGTGCTCTTGGGAATTTATCTCCGCAACGTACGGAGTCCACTTGCTCGTGCCCGATCTGACACCGAACGTGGGCCTGTGGTGGTACTTCTTCATCGAAATGTTTGACTCGTTCCGGGAATTCTTCCTGGGCGTATTCTGGCTGCATCTAGCGGGCTACGTGGGAGGATTGACGATACGCATACGGCGACAGCCGCTCTTTGTCATCACCTCGTTGCTCGGGATTTTTGCCATCTTCAAACCGTACCCCAGCATAGCCGACGTCTCACTCTACTTTGCCCTCCTGCCGCTGTACAGGCATCTCTCGCCTCGTAAGTATTTTCTTTTCCGTCATCGATACCTTTCTGTTTCTGACAAACGCCTAGTGACGCGGTACACATTCTTCGCGGCGTCCGCTCTCTTGTACGCGACCCTGCTTGGGCCGGCCTTCTACCACCTGTGGATCTATGCCGGGTCCGGAAACGCCAATTTCTTCTACGCCATCACGCTGGTGTGGAGTTTGGGTCTGACCATCCTGGTAGCCGACCACATCTTTGCCGCGCTGCGGGATGAGTGGGAGCAGGAGAATCCGGCGATGAAGGGCAAGGAGGTGAGGCAGATATAGCAGTGAATTCGGAAGTAAAAAGAAGAAAAAAGAGATAAAAATTACTACCCCTGCACCTTAAAGATGGCGTATAATCTTAAGACAGAAAGAATACCGAAACACAATGCATGAGTAACAAATTTCGTATCTATGCCTGTCTCGTCCACTGACATAATTAATACCTCTCCTTCTACGCCCGTAACCTCTTCGACAGAATCAGATAATCCGACTCCTTGACCGTCCCATTCCTGAGTTTCTTCGGCTGCGGCGAGGACTCGTCGACGACGTACCCGAGCAGGTCGTAGAACTGCACCGCGTTCTCGTTCGCGCGGAAGACGGTCAGCATGGCCTTCTCGAGCCCCACGCGCTGACCGATGTCCTCGAAGAGCGTCATCAGTTGTCGGCCTAGCCCGCGGCCCTGGGTCGATGGATGCAGGTGGATCTCGTAGCAGTAGATGACCTCCTTGCCGTCTTCGTAGGTTACCATGAAGGAGAGGAAGCCTGGAAGTTGCTGTTGTTGTTGTTGCTGTTGGTCTTGTTCCTCTGTTGTTGGTGGTGGTGTTGTTGATGCCGTCGCCCTACGGAGAAGAATGTACCGCATATCAGGCAGTCGCATCTCCTTCTTCTTCTTGGACGGGGACCATCCGATGGACGAGTTTGCGTAGTCCTTTGACGAAGTCAGCTCGATGAGCGCGAAGCAGGCCTCAAAGTCCGATTCGGGGATGGATTCTGCGGTGTGGATGTCGAGAGTGTATACGGCATTATTATTGTCGGTGTTGATGTTGGTGTTGGTGCTTGCATCGACGGCGTTTTCGCCTTGTTGCTGTTTGTGCTCGTCTCCGCCAGCAGCAGACTGGTTCGAAGAGTCTGCTGCCTTCTTTTTTGAGTCTTTTGACACTGTGAGTCGGAGTCGATCTGACGGGACGTAACGTTCGATGAATTGATCCAGTGGGAGAGCGTTGGTGCGCTCGACTAGAGGTAAATAACTCTTTTTAGCTGCAGCAGTGTTAGATAGAATTCTTTTTTTTAATTCCATTGATTGTTTGAGAAATGATAATGCTTCAACCGAAGCTCGTGCAACAAAACGAGACTGTCACACACAACACACACATATACAAATACACAGCTTATAAAAACAGAAACAGCGAGGATATATATACGTCGAAAGCATGAATATAAAATGAAGCAGGGTATCAACGATCAACCCCAATCCCCAGGGGCGAAAAAAAAAAGTGTGAAAAAAAAAAGAAAATAGGGAATGAATCTCACCATCCTCCCTCGCGACCTTCTCCCGATGCCACTTTGACAATTTCAGACCCGAAGATCGTGACCTGGACGAATTTCGCTGTGACGATGAAGATGAAGATGACGGCTTTGTCACCCTCCCGTTCTTGACGGATGGTGACATGATCGATCAATCAATTAATCAATCAATTTATTAAATAACTATGTATAGCACTGCGCTCTATATATTTCTGGTACGGGATTGGAATTGAATCTCACTCCGTCTTTCTTGTACATTCATTAAATAATGATCTAGACGGATGATGATGTTGTTGTGACACACGTTCTTCTGGGCGGCGCGTATCGAAACGCGAGATTAGATTTAGCGTATGCAAAATTTGGTGCAGTTTTGGCACCCCAAAACCTCAAAAAATTGCAACTTTTGTATCGGAAGCCCTCCAAACCACCAAAATACTGATTTTTCTCACCAAATCCCATCGATTTTTTACTGAATTTGTCATATCTGAGGTTTTTCTGACTTTCTAATTAGGAAATTATAGCCTATATTCAAACCGATATCGAGATGTCTGCGAATCGCGCTCCTGCCGCCATACCCTACGACCTTCGCAAGAAGCACATTCCTCGCATCCCATCCCCAGCCCCGAACCAGGATCCCGCTGGCAATTATACTCCGATGGCCGCTGCAAGGAAGATAAGAAAAATGAGGCAAAAGAAGGCGTCTGAAGCGTCTAGAGCGTCTGGAGCAAGGAGTTCTGCTGAGAGACCTCAGGCAAAGGCGCCGGCGAGCCAAAAACGCTCATTGCCAGCACCTTCCAACGCGTCAAAACGTGTCAGATTCGAGATATCCAATGAAGCCGTTACTGAGTCGGTCCCTGAAGCTGTTGGTGACGCGTCTGACGATGCCCCGGTCGATACTCCTGCCAATGCTCCTGACGAAGTATCCGATTTGCAGGAATCCGTTGATAATGAGTCCCCTCGTGAGCCTCCTGCTGAGGACGAGGAAGAGGAAGCTGCCAGAGCGCTTTATACCACCAAAGAACGCTTTAAGAAGCTCGTATACAAGAGACGCGTGGAGGAAGCCCGTCGCAGGTTGCAAGAAGCCGAGGAGGACACCTATATTCCGACATCGGATATAGAAGAAGAGATGGATGAGCTCCTACGCGCTGCTGACTACCCTGTGGCCTTATATCTACGCATATATCTCAATAAGACGTTGGTTGTTCGCAAGGCTCTGCCTGATTCTACTCGCCGTACGCTCGATATTGCAGATATTGAAGAGATCTTTCTACAGTCGCTTCAGCCATTCGTTAAGGACGAAGATGTATGAAGTTATTAGCCGTACAGCAATCGTGAGACTGGCGACTGGCCGTGGAGGATCAAAAGCTCACGATATCGACGATTTTACCAATGCCGAAGCGGAGCAGATCCTTGCTCTACTGGATAGGCAACATAAGACCTTCCCAAGAAGCCAAATACAGCTTCATTTTGAAATCAAAGTGGTCTGTGAAGCCTTGCAAGGAAATAAAAAGAAGTCAAGACAATCCTCTCAGCCTCCAAAGCAGTCAACCACCGATGAAGCTTCTTCTCCTATATCAAGCTCTCCTCCGGTTGCTTCAACGCGTTCTAATCGTACTGGCAGGCTGTTGGAGCAACATTCTCGTCGCCTAGAATCCATACGGATTGCAGGAGATTTTCAACGTCAGTTGATGGAGCGATACCGCTGTCTTGACGACAATTGTACAAACAAAAATAATTACTGTTTCCCTGATCCTACAGATCCAAATCTCCATTATAATATTACCGCTGCTCAGCACGAGATGTGGGCAA
>NW_013563222.1:0-89826 GCF_000968595.1 Rasamsonia emersonii CBS 393.64
TATTCCGACATCGGATAAAAAGAAGAGATGGATGAGCTCTACGCGCTGCTGACTACCTGTGGCATTATATCTACGCATATATCTCAATAAGACGTTGGTTGTTCGCAAGGCTCTGCGTGATTCTACTCGCGCACGCTCGATATTGCAGATATTGAAGAGATCTTTCTACAGTCGCTTCAGCCATTCGTTAAGGACGAAGATTATGAAGTTATTAGCCGTACAGCAATCGTGAGACTGGCGACTGGCCGTGGAGGATCAAAAGCTCACGATATCGACGATTTTACCAATGCCGAAGCGGAGCAGATCCTTGCTCTACTGGATAGGCAACATAAGACCTTCCCAAGAAGCCAAATACAGCTTCATTTTGAAATCAAAGTGGTCTGTGAAGCCTTGCAAGGAAATAAAAAGAAGTCAAGACAATCCTCTCAGCCTCCAAAGCAGTCAACCACCGATGAAGCTTCTTCTCCTATATCAAGCTCTCCTCCGGTTGCTTCAACGCGTTCTAATCGTACTGGCAGGCTGTTGGAGCAACATTCTCGTCGCCTAGAATCCATACGGATTGCAGGAGATTTTCAACGTCAGTTGATGGAGCGATACCGCTGTCTTGACGACAATTGTACAAACAAAAATAATTACTGTTTCCCTGATCCTACAGATCCAAATCTCCATTATAATATTACCGCTGCTCAGCACGAGATGTGGGCAAATTCGATTGCAAGTGGAGAAGCGACGCTCCAACAGCCTCCCTACAAGCTTATTCGGTATTGGGAGAGGGAACAGGGCCCTATAACTCGTCAATCTCGTCAGCCTTTAAAGCAGTCTTCCCTACAGCAAACCAAGACAGCAATGGAGCGCCTAATGGAGATGCAACAGCAGATGCAGGAACAGATGTTGCAGGCCCGGATGATGGATCAATTAGAGGCAATGGAGGAGAAACAAGAGCGTCGAGAGGAGCGCAATGAACGCCGTCAGATGCAACGGGAACAGCGTGAGTTATTGCTTCAACAACAGCAGTTATTGCTGCAGCCTCATTTACAGTCTCTATATAACCCTTTACGTCCCTTATTAGGAAGACAGGATCCTCCTAATCTGTCCGCTCCCTTGCGTGAATCAACACCAGTTCGACCCAAATCTTCTAGTCCGATTGATGCCAACGAAGACGATGCCGATATACTTGCTGCATTCTTTGACTGGAAGATATAATACTAAGAATCCTGAGAGGAAGGCCAAATGGGAACATGCCAAGCAGACTGTTATGGCCAATGACTGGTCTATACAGGAACTGCAACAAATGGAGGATGGGTCTTGTGCGATGTATCAACGCGCAATAAAAGCAGGTATCTCGGACGGCTTTGCTCGCGGTTTCAAATCTGAATTACACAAATTTAAAGATTACTATCGCCATCTAAAAGAGGAAACGAAGGCAGCTATGGCGCTCGATCAGTTGGTTCAGGGAGGAGGCGGTTTTATACCAGGTGATACATTCTGAATCCGTGTCTTTTGTATTGATTTGACTTTATATAGTAATACTATCATCTTTCTCATACCGCTCAATGAATCGGCGGAAGCGGATGAGCTCTTCTTCTTCTATATAGACACCTCCAGCAGCATGATGGAATTGTTCTCGTGCAAAACGGTCACATCTGCTCTCTCTGATGGCCAGTTCTAGGAAATCGCCATAAGAATCACAATTCTGCCGCAGGAACACCCAATGACGCTTCATCCAAGCCTTCAGAACCGAGAAAGTAAGCTCAATTGGATTGTAATCTGGCGAGTATGGCGGCAAGAATCGTATGAGATGTCCTTCGGCCTCAATCATACGAGTCACCTCCTCGCTAATATGAATAGACACGTTATCCATAACAATAACCATGGGCTGACGATGTTGTTGGTTGACTGCAGGCAAAAGACGTGTTTTTACCCACTCGATGAAATCCTCAGAAGTCCAATATCCCTCTTTGATGCCAGTACAGGGCATCCAACCCTCTAGTGTCATCGCTGCGCAGATGCTCCATGTCCTTCCGCGCCGAATATCAGTTCTATACGAGCTCATCGCATTGAGCGTAGCGTGTGCCCCAGCAGTTTTCTCGTGATATAGACTCATCCACAAATACAAGGTCTTCCGCTGCAAATCGCCGTATGTCATCGAGATACGCGCGACGAAGAGCCTCGCTTCGATCCAGAGAGATACGCCTGAGCTGTTTCCTCGTCCAATTCCGACGCTTTAGTAAACGAGAGACTGTGGACTGACTGACTGAGACTCCTCGCTCATGCCAAAGCCAGTAAACTAGTTCATCTTGGCTCCTCCATCCTTCAGATAGCAAATATTGGAAGAGAGCTTCTTCATCCGCGTCTGACAGCTTATGAGCTCGACCCAGCTGCCTGTAATGCGGCCTGCAGACGCTTCCATATCTCATCAAGTTGTTCTGGATGTTATAGACAGTGCGGACAGCAACATGACACTCGCTGGCGATGTTATCGGGTCTCCATCCAAGAAGGAGATATCGCAATATCTGAGCACGCTTTACAGGACTCAAACCACGCGTTAGACGGCGACGAGGACGCTCAGGAGGGTATCTATAAGCTCCGGGGATTGCTTCGTTTGCTGGAGGTTGGGGTGCAGAGGATTCTGGAGAGTTGGTCGCCTCGGATGCCATTTTTTCTGCGATACGGGGGTAATCTCGATATCGGCACAGACATAGGCTATAATTTCCTAATTAGAAAGTCAGAAGAACCTCAGATATGACAAATTCAGTAAAAAATCGATGGGATTTGGTGAGAAAAATCAGTATTTTGGTGGTTTGGAGGGCTTCCGATACAAAAGTTGCAATTTTTTGAGGTTTTGGGGTGCCAAGACTGCACCAAATTTTGCATAACGTAAATCCGATAAGATAAGAGACAAGGTATCCATACTCCGTAGAGAATTCGAGGCAGCAAACCCAGCAACAATTACAGTCAAGCAAAAAAAAAAAGTTAAGAAAAGGAAACAAATAAAAATACTCCTTTCAAATTTCCAAGTGTAATAAACGACGAGATGAGAAAGATTGCAGACACGCTGCGAGCGACAGACCGGCCAATGGGAACGATGCCCGCCTGAGGAGACGCTTCCCCGCCTCTTCCTGCTGTCTTGCATCACATCGTGGCGGTGGCACCTGGTCTCCCAGCAGAGCACCGTCCGCGTTTATTATCGGGCGTCTTGATTTTGCTGTCGACCTGAGTCCGGCAAAGAGACGTCTCCCTGTCCGTTGATTTTCCGTTCTCGCCAGTTGAGCGTGGTTCCTGAGACTTCAGTATAGACATCTCACCAATGGCTGTTTCAGGGCAACCGGGCCAGCCGTCAAGGCCCTCGCAACTCAAGTTCATCAGGCCTGCCCAGATGAGCTTGTTCGCTAGAGTGACCTGCTATCCGCCTCTGGGGGAAGTGACTTGCGTCAAAAGGCTCCAAAAGGCTCGCAATTCCAGTGAAGATGACAAGGTGAGCATTGAGAGCCCTGTTGTCGGCAGTTGTAGAACACTTGTCTCAATGACTGTATATAATTGAACAGCTCTTGGTTATTGAATTGGCATGAATGTTATGGTTTACTACTCTGTGACTTTTTTGGATGATCGATATTGGCTTCAGATTGCTGTTCACTAGTATCCATGAAAACACGCTCTCAATCACACATCGTGTTGTGTTTAAAATGCTGATGGACATAGCTCCGCTTCACCGTCATCCTCTCCTCAAGTGTCTCGTTCCCCGAGCAGGATTGGGAAGTGCACATTTGGCACAACATTGGCAACTCCTCCTGGAGTGCTCTACCGCTGAAGAAATGTCCTCCGTCTCAAAACCCTACCGTCATAGGCAGTGATGCAGAACAGAATTTCTTTCACTATACCTTCTCAGAAGAAATAGTCCTGCCGTCTTCGGCAGGACATGCAAATTTCACTGTTCGCTACAGGACAGGTCCCGACGCCCAGTGGCAGTGGGCAAACCAACGCCGCTTTGTGAAGGACGGGGAGCTTATATTTGGTCCAAGGGGCCGACAATTGTTGCCCCCTGCACCAGAATCTTCTCCAAGGAAAGGACTGGGTGAATATATTCAGAACCTCCCGAATGAAATCGACATTCAATCCCGGAAAAGTGAATCCCCAGATGCTCATCTATGGAGTATTACGGGCGACGTGCCCGCCGCTCAGGAGCGAGAATCGGGACTTAAAAAGCTGACGCTTGGATCGCCATCATCATATCTGCGTTACTTCGCTTTGGTACGTGTCTGGAGTCCATGGCTAGCTCCAAGACACGGAAAGAAAGATTTCAGATTGACCGAAGATGCCGTCTTGTGTTCCTTCCTGCGGTCAGATGGGCTAAATCTAGTGCTTCTAGCTATATCAGGAGTCAACGATGTCCTGACAGTTTTCCAGTCAGGCGAAAAGGGCGAGGTGGTGATAGCGGCCAGAAATGACAATCCGGGTTCTTCAAAGTTCCAGGTTTTGGCGTCCGTTGCCGAAAACTTCGAGGTGGCCATTTGTGCCCTGATATACGAGGCTCGCAAAATAGTCAGAGAGGCTGGCGGTGGTGTGGCTATTCCAATCGTTTCAGACAGCCCCCCGCCAGACTCTCCGGTATCCGATGATATCGTGGTGGTTGAGAAAGATGCAAGGGCCCAGTGGCTGGCTGATTGGTACGACGGCCTCACTTACTGCACCTGGAATGGGTTAGGACAGAACTTGACAGAGGACAAGATTCTCGATGCTCTTGACACTTTGAAGGATCATGGGATCAACATCGTGAACCTCATCCTCGACGACAGCTGGCAGTCCTTAGATAATGAGGAAGAATCTCAGTTTCGGCGCGGCTGGCTGTCCTTTGAAGCCAACCCGGAAGGGTTCCCATCAGGATTAAGACACACTGCAGAGTTGATCCGGCAGAGACATCCCAATGTCGAACATATCGCCGTCTGGCATGCGTTGATGGGGTACTGGGGTGGGATTTCACCGAGCGGTGAAATCGCAAAGAAGTACCGGACAAAGGAAGTCACCCTGAAAGACCCTGTGGCCGGTGGCAATATATTGGCTATCGATCCGGACGATATCCGACGTTTTTATGAGGATTTTTACTCCTTTCTCACTTCAGCCGGCATTGATGCCGTCAAGACGGACGCTCAATTCTACCTCGATTTGCTGGAAAACCCCGAAGATCGCAGGCAATTCACGACTGCCTACCAAGATGCCTGGTCCATTGCTTCGTTGCGATATTTCAGCACTCGGGCGATCTCGTGCATGTCTATGGCGCCGCAACTCATCTTCCATTCTCAGATGCCAACCAACAAGCCCAGCATCCTTTTGCGGAACTCGGACGATTACTTTCCAGATGTCCCGGACTCCCACCCATGGCATGTCTTTTGTAATGCACACAATGCATTATTGACCAGGCATTTGAACGTTATCCCTGATTGGGACATGTTCCAAACCGACCACACTTATGCGGCTTTCCATGCTGCCGCGCGATGTGTCTCGGGCGGCCCCATCTATATCACTGACGAGCCCGGCAAGCACGATATAGAGTTGATCAATCAGATCACCGCACCCACGACGCGAGGCAATACTGTGATTCTCCGGCCCAGTGTCTTAGGGCGCACAACGGACGTCTACCATGACTATAATGAAGGGAACATGCTCCGAATCGGTACGTATACAGGATGGGCAAGAACTGGAAGTGGCATTCTGGGACTCTTCAACATCAGTCCCGCCGATGTTTCCTCTATCATCCCACTGACCGCCTTCCCTGGCGTTTCCACCGAGTCCGATGACCGATACATCATCCGTTCCCATAGCACGGGGGAAGTAACGGAGCTGATGCGGCCAATGGGTCAAAATTCTCTCGTTGCAGTTTCCCTGGAACCGAAAGGTTGGGAAATCCTGACAGCCTTCCCGATCCGTTCTTTTACCTTGGAAGGAAGCCGGGGCTGCTCTTCTACCTCGACTCTCACGCACGTTGCGGTCCTCG
Source organism: Rasamsonia emersonii CBS 393.64 (assembly GCF_000968595.1). Taxonomy (NCBI): domain Eukaryota; kingdom Fungi; phylum Ascomycota; class Eurotiomycetes; order Eurotiales; family Trichocomaceae; genus Rasamsonia; species Rasamsonia emersonii. Next base: position 5,990 of record NW_013563222.1, read on the forward strand.
GTCTTCTCGGAAAGATGACCGGCGTGGCCGCCGTGGTGAGCTCCGACATCTACGTCGTCGACAACGGCCGGCTTCGATTCGACATCAATCTCAAGGCGTTAGGGGTCCTGGGGATCTATTTCTCTGATCTGCACCGGAAATCGATCGACCAGAATGTGATGATCCTGATATCGGGACAGCCTATCCCCAGGAACACTGTTTGGAAAGACGGAGGAGATCAGTCTAAAGTCCTTGCGGTCGACGTCCTGAGAGCGTGGAAAGCTCTGGGGCTGGACAGTGGATGGAGCAATGAGGTTGCTGTCCAGATATTTGTGAGCTGACTTGGCGATCTCATTCCAGTAATGGCATGATAGAGGGATGACTTTATGGCCTTATGCGTTCAGAGTAGTTCCTAGGCAGTTGGGTCAGTATCATTCATATATACATACTATTCAATTTACTCTATAATAGACGAGTTTTTCTTCTAATATATAAAGCATAAAATATACATCTATGTATGAAAGGGGAAAAATAATTAGCTGCCCTACGTCAATAATTCTGTTTTTGGCAATTGACAACCATCGCTGATTGGCCCGTTTTACAATCTACTCTTGTGGATCTAGCCGCTTCAGGAACTCCGCATTATCCTTTCTCCGACCAAAAATATCGGGCTCCATATTTCCCATTGAATACGGAGCATAGGATCTTGGATAAGAGGACAAGCCATTACAACGACAATTGCGAATCCGCAGCGGACTTTCTGGGGTTCGACATTCAATTCGGCTCGATGTGGCCACAGCCGTCAGAGCTCGGTCTGACAGCACGCCTCCGCCTCTGCCTCCGGCCCAACGCATCACTACCACCACGCCCGTGTTGTTCCTGCGCCGCGGACTCGACGCGATGGACGGCGGCGGCGGCAATCCGATCGCTGCATCTTGAAGCCCGTCGACCCGGTGCCGCCGGCAGCTCGAGTCGGAGCAGCGGATCCAAGTCGTCCCTGTTGTCATCGCAGCGGAGATGGATCACGCAGAACTACCTTCGCAAAAAGGCGGAGGCGGAGGCTCAGTGGAAGGCATGGGCGGAGGAGATCAAGGCAGGGAAGCGAAAAAGTTTTGTGGAGCACTTGGAGGAGAGAGGGCTCATACATCAGGTTGTTGGGTGAGTTTTCTACAACCTCCGTTCTGCGATCGAGACTGACTTGGGGTTCGACTTATAATAGGGAGCGCGATGTCCTCCATAGGCTCTTCACGGAAAAGAGAGTCGGCATGTATGTTGGCGTAGACCCTACGGCACCATCTTTGCATGTTGGACATATGTTGCCCTTTATGGTGCTTGCTTGGGGATACGTTTGGGGATTGCCGGTCACTTTCCTGGTGAGGAGTTCCTATTACTTCTGTGTCATGATGGTAAAAAGCTAACATTACACACAGCTGGGAGGTACCACCGCAAGAATTGGTGACCCAACAGGCAGATTACAGGGCAGAGAACCGATGCATTCCTCCGTCCGCAAGGCGAATATGGTGAGCATGCACATCCAGCTCAAGAAGCTTGGCGCCTGCATTGAACAATACGGTATTCGACACGGGTACCAGAGGGAATGGGCCTGGAAGCGAGCATTGACAAACAACAACGTCTGGTGGAATAAAACTACCCTCTCTGAAGTTCTGCGGGATCTTGGGGCTTATATCAGAATCGGCCCTATGCTAGGGCGAGACACGTAAGTGACTCGCTCCTTTTTTTTGACGTCCTGATTTATGATTAACCGGCCATTTCGACGTTATCTAGGGTTAAGACACGTCTAGAAAAGGGAGAAGGCATGTCGTTTGCCGAGTTCACCTATCCTCTCATGCAGGCGTGGGACTGGTGGATGCTGTTCAAGAAGGGAACTCAGGTCCAAGTCGGAGGCTCCGATCAATTCGGAAACATTCTGTTCGGCATGGATGCTGTGAAGCAGATCAGTAGGAATACGGCAATCGAGATTGATCGGAGGCCGCTGGAGGATGAGTTGGATAAGCCGATTGGCTTCACGACGCCTCTCCTGACTACTCCCTCGGGTGAAAAGTTTGGCAAGTCGGCCGGAAACGCGGTCTGGCTTGACAAGGACTTGACTTCCACCTTTGAGCTCTATCAGGTAGGTTTCTGTTTGGTAACTTGACTATTCTGATCTTCGGTTCTTTGCTGACCTTATTTTGTAGTTCTGGGTGCGGACACCGGATGCGGATGTCGAGCGATATCTGAAAATGTTCACCTTCTTGCCCCTCCCGAAGATTGCCGAGATTATGGAGGAACAGAACAAGGACCCGTCTAAGCGTGTGGCCCAGCACGCTCTTGCCCGTGAATTTGTCGAGCTCGTCCATGGACCTCTGGAGGCGGAGGCTGCAGAATTGCAGCATCGCCAGCTCTTCCGGCCACGGTCCTCCACCGCAGCGCCATCGCCGGCGCCGGCGCCAGCTACTCCCAAAGTCCCCCCGAACTACGCTCATCTTCCCCAGGCCAAGTTCTGGAATCCTGCGGCCGGGAACAAATACGCTCCTGCCACGAGTTTTATGAACATGCCGAACATACGTGTCACGCTGCCCAGATCGCTCGTCGTCGAGCAGCCTTTCCACAAGGTCCTCTACTCTGCAGGCCTGGTCTCGTCCAAGTCAGAGGGTCACCGTCTGATCGCGAACGGAGGCGCCTATGTCGGTAGCCGTCCTGGAGACACTGGATCCATGTCGGACGATCTTTCCTTTACGCCCATCAAAACATGGCCAGCTGAGAAGAACAAGGAATACATCCTCGACGACTGTCTGCTCATCCTCAAGATCGGCAAGTGGAAATTCAAGATGGTGAACATCATCAGCGACGAGGAATTTGACAAACAAGGCCTCACAGCGCCCGGTTGGGAGGAATTTAAGCAGGCCAAGCAGGAGAAAGAGAACGCTGCCCAGGAAAAGGCTGCCGAGGAAAAGGCTGAAAAGAACGCTGAGAACGGAAAGAACGGAGAGAATGGAAATGCTGCCAAGGAAGAATCCGTCTCTTGAAGATTACTCTGATTTCATTTGTATTATAGATAGACATTGTCATATAGGTATGTACTGTACAATAGCGGTATGTAGCAACGACATTAGGTAGGCAGGGTCCTGTAAAATCTAGCCAATCTCACAGCTCTCAATTCTGGAGTTATCCTGTAAGAATATTTCTATTGTATGTCCGTGTAAAATGGCAAAATTGAATGTAGATGTACTCATGCGTAGCACGGGCCTTGACAGGTTTGTTAATTCTTGCGGCGTTTGGCGGAGAACCACTAAACGCGTCGACGCGTCTGTCACGTCTTCCGCTGCAATCCCTTATCTCGCTCCGCCCGCTCTCCCCGTCCTTGTCAACGCAGTGGTCTTTCGTCCGTATTTCTCCTTCTCAAGCAAAATTAATCCAGGTAGCATGTGTCAATCGTGTTGAAACACTTCTGTCTTTTTTCTTCTACTTGATAGAGTAGAACCTCGAGCCACGCTCTGTCTCCACAATGGCCAGAGGATCCGGCGCCGCATCCTCGCCGGCCACTGCCACCACTCCGGCCTCGAAACCTCTGAAGCGCTCGACCGCCAGCACGCAGAATATGAAGAATCAGACGTCCATCCTGGGCTTCTTCCAGAAGTCCTCGCCGTCCACCCCGTCAGGGACGCGCAATGCAACAGAGCCGGCTTCCTCGCCCGCACAGCGTGCTTCCGAACAGCGGGCGTCGTCCAAGAACGCCGAAAAAGTCTCCCAGAATTTGACTCCGGCGCCGAGCAGTGATGTGGTTGAACCAGAGGATGAGGAGAAAAAGGAAAGTACTGAGATTGCGGATAATAACGGTGTGCTTTCTCCCGCAACGTCCACTAACGGGACTGTCACTTTGCAGACCGATGCCGAACAAAAGGAAAACGTCTCTGTCACCCCATCACGAAGAGTGAGTCGATTTCAATTGGATGATACGTGGGCTCTTTTCCGATGCTGATGCTGTTTACCAGGCCAAAAAGCCCGTGAACTACATGGAGTCCGACAGCGAGGGCGAAGATGACGATGAGGAGATCTTTCGCCCGACCCGCCGCAACAGAGCCACGAAGCGACGGAAAACATCTGCGGATAGTGAGGACGAATTCCAGGCGGATGAAGGGGATGGCCAGGACTCGGACGATGGTATGGCTGAGACTGGATACAATGCTGAAACCGATGCTAACTTTCTGCAGATATGGACAATTTCATTGTTCCCGACGATTCGGAGGAGGAAGAGTCCCGACCATCGAAGAAACGAAAGAGGGCCGCGAAAGGAGCGTCACGCAAACCTTCAGATGATCCCCAGCCGCCTTTGGATGATGAAGACCTCGATCTAGATATTCCGGAGGCATCGTCCGGTACCGCCCAGAAATGGACATACGATCCAAACAATCTAGAACCGCGAAAGGAGCGCAAGGCCAATCCAGCCTCCAGTGGCTCCTCTGAGAACCGGAAGGAGAAACCCCATGAGAGCGAGTCCGAGCAGCGGTACCCTTGGCTGGTCAACATAATGGACAAGGACAGGCACCCTCCTGATCACCCCGACTATGACCCGCGCACCCTCTACATTCCGCCTTTGGCCTGGGCCAAGTTCTCTCCTTTCGAGAAGCAGTACTGGGAAATTAAGCAGAATTTCTGGGACACCATCGTGTTCTTCAAGAAAGGAAAATTCTACGAACTATATGAGAATGATGCCACCATTGGTCATCAGTTGTTTGACTTGAAGCTTACTGACCGGGTCAATATGCGTATGGTGGGCGTACCGGAAATGAGTCTCGACTACTGGGCGAGTCAGTTCGTCGCCAAAGGTTACAAGATTGCCCGTGTTGACCAGTCCGAGTCGGCTCTGGGGAAGGAGATGCGGGAGAGAGATGACAAGAAGGGCGGCAAGAACGTCAAAGAAGAGAAGGTCATCAAGCGAGAGTTGTCTTGTGTCCTCACCGCAGGGACTCTGGTTGACGGCTCGATGCTCCAAGATGACATGTCCACGTATTGTGTTGCGATCAAAGAAGTCATTGTTGACGGTTCACCGGCTTTTGGTATCGCGTTTGTCGACACGGCTACCGGCCAATTCTACCTGTCCGAGTTCGTTGACGACGCTGACATGACCAAGTTCGAGACATTCGTTGCTCAGACCCGGCCGCAGGAACTGCTCTTGGAGAAGTCGGCGGTTTCCCAAAAAGCCATGCGCATTCTCAAGAACAATACTGGGCCGACCACGGTCTGGAATCACCTCAAGCCGGGCAAGGAGTTCTGGGAAGCAGACATCACACTGAGAGAGCTCGATGCCAGCGATTATTTTGTCTCTGCAGACGGTGATAACACGGAAACCTGGCCACAAGTGCTTCGGGAAGCCAGGAACAAGGAGTATGTCATGTCAGCTTTCGGGGCGCTGGTGCAGTATCTCCGGGTCCTCAAACTGGACCGTGATCTCATCACGATTGGCAACTTCACCTGGTATGATCCGATCAGGAAGGCCACCAGCCTCGTGTTGGACGGCCAGACCCTGATCAACCTCGAAATTTTCGCCAACTCGTTCGATGGTGGTTCCGAAGGCACGCTGTTCCAGCTTCTCAACCGTTGTATCACACCGTTCGGAAAGCGGATGTTCAAACAGTGGGTTTGCCATCCCTTGATGGACATTAAGAAGATAAATGCCAGGCTGGACGCTGTCGATGCTCTGAATGCGGACATCGCTGTCCGTGACCAGTTCGCTTCGCAGTTGACCAAGATGCCGGATCTTGAGCGGCTGATCTCTCGAATCCACGCCGGCAGCTGTAAGGCGCAGGACTTTGTGCGCGTGCTCGAGGGCTTCGAGCAGATCGACTACACGATGGGCCTGCTTAAGGATCTCGGTTCCGGCGAGGGTGTCATCGGGAATCTCGTCTCTTCCATGCCGGATCTGAAATCGCCGCTTGAGTACTGGAAGACCGCTTTTGACCGAACAAAGGCAAAGGAGAATGGCATCCTTGTTCCGGAGCCAGGCATTGAGGAAGATTTCGATGCCTCGCAGGAGCGTATTGAGGAGATTCATCGTGAATTGGACAATCTCTTGAAGAAAGTCCGACGGGATCTCGGCTCCAATGCCATCTGCTACCGAGACAATGGGAAGGAGATCTACCAACTAGAGGTGCCGATCAAGATCAAGAACATCCCCAAGAACTGGGACCAGATGTCTGCGACGAAGCAGGCCAAACGCTATTATTTCCCCGAGCTGAGAACCCTCATTCGCCAGCTTCAGGAGGCTCAGGAAAGACACAGTCAGATCGTGAAGGAGGTCGCGGGACGATTCTACGCTCGATTTGACAAGGATTACGATACGTGGCTGGCGTCTGTCAAGATCGTCGCACAGCTGGACTGTCTGATCAGTCTGGCCAAAGCTTCGTCGTCACTTGGGCAGCCCAGCTGCCGGCCTGTTTTCGTCGACGATGAACGGAGCGTCCTCGAGTTCGAGGAGCTGCGCCATCCCTGCATGCTTCAGCATGTGGCGGACTTTATCCCGAACGACGTGAAACTAGGTGGTGAGAACGCGAGCATCAATCTGTTGACCGGTGCCAACGCGGCCGGAAAATCGACTATTCTTCGAATGGTATGTCTGTTTCGCCTGAAATAGTATTTATTTGATTTGATTGCTGACGAACTTTTTTTAGACTTGTATTGCTGTTATCATGGCTCAGATTGGCTGCTATCTCCCTTGCCAGTATGCTCGGCTCACTCCGGTTGACCGGATCATGTCTCGTCTGGGAGCGAATGACAACATCTTCGCCGCGCAGTCGACTTTCTTTGTCGAGCTGTCGGAGACGAAGAAGATCCTATCGGAGGCGACGCCGCGTTCATTGGTGATTCTGGACGAGCTGGGTCGTGGTACGAGTTCGTACGACGGTGTGGCTGTCGCCCAGGCCGTGCTGCATCACATCGCAACCCACATTGGGGCTTTGGGCTTCTTCGCGACGCACTATCACTCTCTTGCAGCAGAGTTCGAAGGACATCCGGAGATCGCACCGAAGCGGATGCGAATTCATGTCGATGACGAGGAGCGACGCATTACCTTCCTGTATAAACTCGAAGACGGCGTGGCGGAGGGCAGCTTTGGCATGCACTGCGCGTCCATGTGCGGGATCCCGAACAAGGTGGTCGAGAACGCCGAAGTGGCAGCGAAGCAGTGGGAGCACACGAGCCGGCTGACCGAGAGCCTGGAGCGTCGCAAGGGCGGCGGTCTTGTCGGTCTGGGCTGGTGGAGCGACGTCGCCTGGCTGCTGCGTGACGACGCGGAGGTATCGGAGCGAGGATTGGAGGTCCTTCGCAAAGCGATCGAAGCGATGTAGCGCTGCGATTACTCTATTTTTTTATTCCTATATCACTGTATTTGTAATTTTTGTATCTTTTTGACTTGACGCCTTGGCGTGGGAATAAGAGTGTTTGGGTCGGACTGATCTGGTTGAAGATAAATCGATCTTGAGCTCGTCCTGTACGTGTGGGAAATATTAATCGGGAATTATAATAAATAAATAGCTTTGAACTCAGACAGTATGTTAGGTTAGGTTAGGTTTCTTTTAAGTATGCTATTCTATGCCTAGAGATGAGACGAAATCAATAACCATATGATCTTGATGTAGCTGATCCGGTAAATACTGTCCCACTCTGTCCTACTCTTCCATCTACTCTGCTCCAAAGCTGACTGACCTCGATACATTGGATGTTTCAGGGCAGGGAGAAGGGAGAAGTCCCGTCCCGGCCAAGGCAAGGTACTGGACTGGACTGGACTCTGCAGAGAAAGAGGAGGAAGTCAATTTTTTTTCTTTTTCTTTTATCTGTCAGAAACTGCCCAACAGTGTCGCTGCAGGGTATTTATTACTGCTATTTGATGAGTATTTTTTGACGAGGAGAAGGTTCCTTTGTATAATATAAAAAAAATTGGGAAAGGATGGGAAGAGAAGAGAAAGTGAGTTTTAGTTTTAATTTTTTTTGCACTCTGGGAAGGATTAGTCTGTACAATGAACAGTACATTACATGCGTACTGACAGAATTAAAATAAAAAGGTGAATCGAATCGGTTGCTTGGTTTCTTGGTTTAGGGTCTATGATTGATCTATGATCTAGCTAGTTATCGATCGATCGATACCTATGGATTAGATTGATTGATTGAATGATTACTAGGAGTGTTCTGGGTTTTTATTATTTCCAGTTTCAATTTCGAAGTCTATGTAAAATTTCGATTTCGATTTCGAATCGATGTCTTTTTTTTGTTCTGAAAGGCTTGCTGTTCAGTTCAGCTCAACTACATAGGTAAATTCAATTCATGAACTGGACTGAACTGGAATGGACTGGACTGAAATAATTAATCAAGTATAACTAATTAATTAATTAATTAACTTCTTAACTAATGGTTCTTCTCAACTAGTAGCACCTACAATTACGATCATATACCATAACGTCGAAATTTTTAGAGCAATTGTATTGTATTTTATTTTATTGTATTGTATTGTATTCATTCCATCGCATTGCAATCAATCACAACGAATTTATTTGAATTTATCTGCTAGGATCAGAATTGAGTGGAATGGAATAGAATAAAAACATCGAGATCGATACGATACAGGATACAGGATGTATGTATGGTTGTTTGTTTATATTTTACATGCTGTATGTCATGTATGTACCTTCAGAAGGATTTCTGATCGAGACTGGTTGATTGACTGACGCAGTTCAAGCTACCTAGCTGGCTACCTGTCTACTCGGACTTGTCGGCCACAATGGTAGCGTCGTCATCGATTTCGTCACGCTCCTCCTCCTTGATGATGGTGGCGGCGTCGTCGTCATTGTCGTCGCCATCGTCCTTGGGCTCGTTCTTGATGGTGACGGTTTCGTTCGCCTCGGTAATAGCATTGGCTTCAGCTTCTTCCTCCCTGGATGATACGAAGATTCAGTATTAGCTGGTTTATCAGGTGAAGAGGGGACTGAAAGGGTCTTTCTTACTTCTTCACGCGAGCTCCGTTCTTGCCATTGCCAGTGGCCTTCTCGGCAGGAGTCTTGCGCTGGCGTTTCGGCTTGGTTGGAGTCTCGTCAGCACCAGCGAGAACAGTGGTGTCATCCGACTCAGAAGTGAGGGCATCAGCCTTGCGCTTCCTGCCAGCAGCACCCTTCTGCTTTGCAGGAGTCGCGATAGGAGTGCTGGGCTGAGCGTCGTCATTCTCATTAGCTTCGGTTCCAGCACCGCGGTTCTCGTACTCCATCAGCTTTCTAAGGGCCTTGCGGTAGAGGACCTGGGCTGAGCCCTTGGTGTAGCCGCCCTTCTCTGCGACCTTCTCGTAGTCGATCTGGTGAAGTTAGCTGGCTGTCAAGTACTCATGGCAGTGATTTGATTATAGTATTTTGCAGTAAAGAATACAGGACGGTGAGGGTAAAGACGAAAGGACACACCTTGCCAGCGTCATTGTACAAGACACCGAGACAAATCAGCTTGAGTTCGCTGTTGGACAAGCCAAGGAACAGCTCGCCTTTAGCAGGTGAAGCCATCACGACAGACAGTTGCTTAGCAGATCGTAAATGTGGAGACAAGGATGATGATCAAGAATGTGAGGGTTGCTTCTGTTGAGATGCGGTGTCGTGCAGTGTAGTTGAGATGAGATGAAAGCCTGAGGAGGAGAATTGAGATGAAGAGGGGAAAAATCCCAGCGAGATATTTCTCTCTCTGTTGCAGTGTGGAGAGTGAAAGAAAGGTGAAAGAGTGAGAGGAAGCACAAGTGAAGTGAGGTTTGGCAGGTGAAGGACCAGGCCACCATTCAGACACTCTCCTGCAAGAAAAGCAAGCGAAAAAGAACGCTAATTTGGTTTATTTCGTGAATATTGAGCAGGAAACTCTCGCTTAACAAGCTATAGTCGTGCAGCGTGAAGGGAGAACTCATTAGGTGATAGTCGATAAAGCACAGTTAGGCAATGTTGATAGTTACCAAGTATGGAAACCTTCTACATACAGTGCCTTTCTTGACGATAACTGTCTAAGTAATTTGCCATAATATTAGCATCACGATATCTGGTGATAGACACTACATTGCCTTCACTGTGTAGACTGTACTATGCCTATGATGCCTCCTCAGCCTCCTGCAGACCAGCCTACAACCCTTTGCGTGCCATAAGTATCAACATCTCCTTCACCCCATAACGAGCGGGGGCTACTGGCCTAGTTGTCCAGCCAAGCTACAGCAGGACTGTCCTTGACTGTACGGTCTAGAGCTGCAGGCTCCCAGTTCGAATCCCCTCAGGTCGAGGTGCAGCGGTGCGGTCATTACCAAAATCTTGCTAACATCCAATGAGACGGTAAAGGAGGGGGACAGTAAAATCTCTGCCCGCCAAAAGCATAGGCGGGGGTTTTCGTAGCATCCCTTGGTCACGCCTAAGGCTGGCTGGGGGGTGTGAGCTTTTTGCTTGTTTTTTATTGAGTTCTTTTGCAAGCTGATATGGAAACCTGTTCTTTCCAGACGTGCTGTTCCTTGATATCTTGCTATAGCCTTCGGATTCAGTATGTAGCTTTATGAAGTCTGATGCTGGCCTTTTTTCGATAAGCAGCTTTCGATACAGCCAACTTGTGTGGTCTTGTTTTCACTGGCAGTTACGTCTCTCTTACGAATGGACGCATATCATGCAAACAATCATTTCTTAGGCACATTATTCTGGATCTGCTTATAAACGTGCTCCCAGACTTCAGGATAGAACGTCGACGTCCCCCGCGCAGGCTTGCTTTTCTCCGTCGTGTAGAACTGGGTCAGGGTGCGGCCCTGCCACCAAGGCAGAGGCACCGGATTCTGGTTTCGGAAGCTCACCGGCCGCGACCACGTCCTGTCCGGGACGAGATCTGCCAGCCGGACTTCGGTCTGCCGGGGGATAGTCGTGAACTTCATCGTGTTTATGTAGAGCGTCGCATATGGCGGCAGATTCTTCGCATATTGGATAGCCTGCTCTCGAGACCGCCGCGCAGCGACAGGAAGAGCCAGATGGATATAGTTCACAAACGGCGCGGACGTATACGCCACAAATAGGAGAGGGAGAGCACCACCGACGACAACTGAATCAGTCAGACCACGCACTTGCCAGAATCGAGAGGAGTGTCTTCTTACTTGCAGGGGCAATCCACGCAGGAAAGTCAGATGCCCAAAAGGCCGGCGCCACCACTAGAACCGAAACTCCAAAGATGAATATCGTGGTGACGCGGAGCATTCCAAGGAAGATGGTCTTCCCCGTGCCTCCATGGTAGATCAATATCCTCTCTGGCGGTCCTGCAGGCCATTCTCAGCGCTCGAAAATCCCAATTGCCTGTTGGCATGTTTCCTACCTCGTCTGACGGTTGTTTTAGGCGGACTGGTCGGGGCAGGTGGTAGCGTTGATGGCTGTTTCGACGGAGCAGTCTCTTTCAGCGTCGTTTTGAAGCGGGCTGATAGTCTGCTACTGAGATCTCGTCGGATCCATCTTGGAAGCACAAGCGAACGGAGCTGCGGGTGGAACAGGATCGAGTGTCGCATGGCGGATGACCGTGCCAGACGGCCAATGGCGCGAAGCCCAGTCAGAACGGTCCAGAAGATGCCGTAGCTGTTTCTGATGTCTCTGCGCGACAATTGAACTGTTTATCTCCGAGCTGATCTCGAAATGACGGTTCTGCGGCGGAACTGCAGCTGCGGACTTGCAGCGGAACGGAGTCGGGCAGGCTTGGCGCCGATCCGTCAGATCGCTTCGATCTCCAGGATGGCCTGGCAGCTGCCACGGTGCACCATCGCCCGCGTCGTTTGTCCAGCTCCCCTCCTTCGCGAGCCGTGTTGATTCCAAGTATGCATGCTTCGATTTTTTAACATCGACTGCGACGCGAGACGCCATGACGGAGCCTCCCCGCGGCCTGTGGCCGTGCCTGCTGTCGGTCTGCCTGGGACTGCTCTTCCTCGCCCTGCCTGGTGCAGCATACGAGGCTGTCTCGGATGCGACGCTGAAACTGCTTCCACGGCCCAACGGCGACTTTGATATCCATAATGGAGCCATCTTGGCTCCGATCCTGCGGCCTCGCGTGCCAGGGACTCCGGGCTCGACCGCGGTGCTCAACCATTTCGTCGACTTCTTCCGCACCAACCTGCCGGACTGGAAGATTGAATTCCAGAACTCGACCTCGAAAACGCCCGTGACGGGAAACAAGGAGGTTCCGTTTGTGAATTTCATCGCGTCTCGCGACCCGCCGTGGGCCTCGGTGGGCGACGTGGAAAGGCTGACGCTGGTCGCCCACTACGACAGCAAATACGAGCCAGAAGGATTTATCGGAGCCATCGACAGCGCAGCGCCATGTGCGATGATCATGCACGCCGTGCGGAGTATCGATGCGGCGTTGACCAGGAAATGGGGAGCCATGGAGGCGGAGGGCCAGAGAGACACATCCCTGGATGCATCCACGGGCATCCAAGTGATATTTCTTGACGGGGAGGAGGCGTTCAAAAAATGGACGGCGACGGACTCCTTGTATGGATCGCGAGCTCTCGCGGAGGAATGGGAGCACCGGACCAATCCCGCCATGTCGACCTTCAAGACGCCGCTGTCGGCCATCTCCCTTTTTGTGCTTCTGGACCTCCTGGGCTCGAAAGATCCCAGGGTTCTGTCTTATTTCCCCACGACCCATTGGGCCTATCAGAACATGGGCACTCTCGAAAAACGGCTGCGGGAATTGAGACAATTCAAGTCTTCGCCGAATTACCAGGGAAAGCGCGCACCGGAGCCTACGTGGTTTGTCGACACGTCCAGGAGTGAGCGGGATCTCCAACCCTGGGGTGCCATCCAGGACGACCATATCCCATTCTTACACCGCGGGGTGGAAGTCCTCCACGTCATCGACACGCCGGCATCGACTGGCTTTCCCGCCGTCTGGCACACCATCAACGACGACGGCGAGCACCTGGACATAGACACGGTCGAGGACTGGAGCCTGCTTGTCACGGCGTTTGCGGCCGAATGGATGGAGCTGGAGGGTTACTTTTCTGAAGCAGACGCGACGCCGTCTCAGGCGGGATCCGCGGTGCGGAGTCAGGAAAGCAGCAATGGGGCCAAGTCCATCAAATGGAAGAGAAAACCCAGTAGTGACAAGACAGAATTGTAAGATACCTGCATGGAATCCACCCTAGTTTTTACGAATACCTTTTATGCTGGTTGTCTTGTATGCATTATTCTGTTATGATTATCTATATACATCAGTTAGGACAGCGCTGATGCTTTCCCATTCTAGTGCCTGAATTGTACAGCACAGAAAAAATCAGAGTACTTGGCCTTTCCATGGAAAAGAGACGTCTACGGAGTACGTATAGAGCAAGGTACCTGCATCTACTGAAACGACTGCTAGGTCGAATCTGAGAATGCGTGTATTCAATTGCCTTGTCTAATGCACACATGTCTGCAGTACACTATACAATGCAGAACAATGAGGCCTCTATATTTGATTTGACATCTTAACGCCAAAAATCTAGAGAAATATGGCTCGAAGAAGCTCTGCTGGTTAGATCATATTCCCCAAAATGTATCCGCCCAGCCAGACAGCTCCCCATGTCGGCTGCAAGACAGCCCTCAGCACGGCAGGGCCAGGGCAAGTTCCACTCAGCCCCCATCCAACTCCGAAGGCGACTGCTCCCGCGATGAAACGCCAGTCAATGTCCGCCACGGTGAGCGTAGGCAGACTCCAACGTTCTGTCAACGTGGGCTTGGCCTTTCCTCCTGGCTGTCCCGGGTTCGTGGCGAGGTAGCCACAGAGAGAGGGGCCGATTCCAAAGAGGATGATCAGGGCGAGCGACGGGTCGAAGCGGGACGGATCCGTCAGGAAGGCGAAGAACCGGATCACCTTGTGCGGGTCAGCCATTCCGGAGAAGAGGAGTCCCAGGCCGAACTGGAGGCCTGCGAGGTAGGCAAACAGCGATCTGGACTGTCGTGATGGCGTCAACAGCCGCGGGACGAGAACAAGATTGGTGGCCAAGGAGAGAACAGTGCTTGAGGCCATGACGGCCAATTCGGAGGTCGAGGGGTAGACAGGCATGTAGCAGGGGACACCGTCACAGGGCGGGATGAGACTCTTCCCACCGGGGCGCACCAGGTTGGCGGTCAGAAGAGCGGTGGTGAAGAACACCGAGGTTGCGATCAGCGAGCGGGGGGAGAGACGAGACAGGCCGCAGAGCATGTGTCCGGACGTGCAGCCTTTGCCGTTCTGTCGTCGTGGATTAGCTTTGCATTCGTGTTGTGCTTCCGTTAAAAATCTACCTTTGTCCCCCATCCCACCAACAGACCCAATCCCAGCGTTGACAGCACCGACGTCCATGAAGAGAAGGATACCGTGTCCGGATAGGTCGGAATCAAGGATGGCGCCAGGAAGGAAACCAGGGCAGGGCTGGACGCCAACCCGGCGATGATGGGAACATTATCCTCCAGACTGGGGCGGAGGAGGCATCCGGAGAGCAGCGACGAGATGCCAAAGACCTTGCCATTGTGCAGCAGCAGACCGAAGGAACCACCGAAGAGGAGCAGTGCTCCTAAGGAAGTATGGATGGGCGTGAACATTTATTATTTAGTTCATGTAGCGGTCCGCCAGATTGATCTATCTTCGCAGAGAGCCCACGTTCGTTTTCACTAATTAAGTAATACAAATGGCATAACTAACAGAATATATATTATATATACGAGTCATTCAGTATCTACGGAGTATAGCATAATTATATAACAGGCTTAACAGCCAGGAGTTATTATATCATCCTTTGAATCCGAACGCCCCATCCCGGCCGCTCGGGGAAGGGCCCGAAGGGGGCTAAATAAAAAAGGAGAAGCCCGAGGGAATGGGAACGGCACTCATTGGCAGGACACACAAGTCACACAAGTCACACAACGGACTAGGCATGTACCCCATGCGACTCATGACTCGTAATGACTCGTAATGCCATATTGTATCCAGGTAATAGTAATAATAGCAAGAATCCAGATTTTTGACGTGATTCGGGGACCAGAAATGATAGACCAGCCGGGATCCTAACACGGACGGGGGCAGAAATGGTCCCCGATATGGACCGAGCGAAGGAATTAGATTTAGGTCAGGCCTGAGGCCACCTAATAGGGTCCTATAGGGGCCTAAAATTGTCATTGGCAATAGACCAGTCCAACCTTACAGGACAAACAGGCTATGATCCGTCATTATGATAGGTAAATGATAGATAGCTGTTTAATCGCTCCGCGTTCAGGTTCATGGCGTGAGAGAGTCTTTGAAGTCTTTGACCAGACTGTCAAAGCTGCAACTAGCCGTCCACCGAAGATCCCGACCCCGGCCTGCCCCGCCTTTCTTTCTGCCAATCACGGTTCCTGCTTAAGGTTCTTGGTAGCACGATTAGACTGAAAGGAGCTCCTGATACTCGAGCACACTGAATAATAATATCCATGCCTGTACTCGGTATATAGAGATGCTTCTATTCTTGCTTCTATCACTTACTTACGAAAGCTGTTTTGCGTTATTTTAATTCTCTAGCGCTTAAGCTTGTACAGTTGTCTTTCCTGAACTGTTATTTCTAGCATTACTAACTTGGAAGTCACTAATCTCTTTTAGTATACGCCCTCCTCGTGCTAGAGCAGATTAGGCAAGTCACTTGACAGCCCTCCCCCCGGACGGCAGGTCTTAGCCCGTTTAGTCAGAAGTTTGTAACCATATCCGGACTAGCGTATTTCTGCATATCCTATCTGGGAAAAAACCAAAACGGCCTCTCCCAAAGTGGATAAATGCACATTTAATTCCGCGGCACAGCCGAACGCACTAGGCCCAATCCAGCATAGCAAGCGAGCACACACACTACACCCTCTCGTCGTCTTCTCTCCGCCGTCACCACCATCATCCAACTTCCGAAGGGTCGACCACGCACAGCGACAAGCATCCGCCGGAATGCCTACTCGACTGACCAAGACGCGGAAGCTCCGCGGCCACGTCTCTGCCGGACATGGTCGTGTCGGCAAGCACAGGAAGCACCCTGGTGGTCGCGGTATGGCTGGTGGTCAGGTAGGTATCATTTCGTCGAAGTGCAGAAAGAGCTGCTAATTCGTGAAATAGCACCACCACCGCACCAACCTCGACAAATTCCACCCCGGTTACTTCGGTAAGGTCGGTATGAGGCACTACCACCTCCTGCGCCAGCACTACTGGAAGCCGACCATCAACCTGGACAAGGTAATACACCATCATTTGCCCTGGACGTTCTGCCCGCTAAGACTCTACAGCTCTGGTCCCTGGTCCCCGAGGAAACGCGCGACAAGTACCTGAACAGCGACGCGCCGGCCGACAGCGCCGTCGTCTTCGACCTTCTCCCGCTGGGCTACTCCAAGGTCCTGGGTAAGGGCCGTCTGCCGAACGTGCCCATTGTCGTCAAGGCGCGCTACGTGAGCAAGGAGGCGGAGCGGAAGATTAAGGAAGTTGGTGGTGTCGTTGAGCTGGTTGCATGAATGATAGAAATACAAAAAATACGCCTGTTACAAAGAAGGCTATTTAATTATGATATGATGGTCAAAAACAACGTTTCTTTTTTCATCTCTCTCATCATGGGCATATCATCGAGGGTTTGTTCGCGACAATATATAAAATTTTCCACTTGAGACTTCCAGCTATGTACGCCATATCAACGAATGGGGGAAAAAAAGAAACAACAAAAACAACAAAATTCTTCCGCACGGAGTTTTGCATCTTGCATGGCTAGGAATGCCTTCAATAGGCCAGCCTATGGCCCTGGCCCTATAGGTCTTGCAGGACGAAAAAAAAAAGGTCTCTTAGAGTTAGAGATATAAGAATCTCTTTCTTTCTTCCATGGAACAGTATCAGGACAGGAAATCTTTATTTATTACTTACTTACTGCAAGTGGAAGGAAGGGAAGAAATGATGAGATTAGAGAAGATAGGATATAAGACAAAAGAAGCAATTTCGATCTGGGCAGATTCACCGGTCCACCAATTGAGTCGATTTGTTCATGTTCAGTCACAATCGCACGTACGTACTGTACGTAATGGATTCTTACTTGAATAAATGCTCAATCAGGTACAATCTTCACGCCAAACAAAAGTTCCCTTGTAAAAAAAAAATGAAAATAAAGACGTATATACTACAGTTTTCCTGACTATGAAAGTTCACCTCCATACTGTATTACAGTAAATGGGGTGAGTAAGGTTGTTGGAAGCCGTTTCTCAATTCAGTAGCATGTCGGGTATGATTGATGTGGTGACTTTGTTGATAAATTACCCGTTATAGATAGATCGATATACAGCTATCTATCTATCTATCTTTCTTTCTTTAACAAGGTTAAGTAAGAGGGGTTATCTATTTCGAATTTATAGTTTTTAATGCTATTTATCTAGTGTCTATGCGTCTTGTCAATAAATAAGTCCAGTAAATAATAATACCCCCGCTGTTAATATAGTAAATATACTACTCCGTACTACTCCGGTGGGGTATACCTCCACTTCCACACGCTGACTGACTGGAATGACTCGAGACTTGCCGGATTGAATCCTGGCATATCAGTGCCTGTCGATGAGATGTGTTACAGTTGAACAGTTAGAAAACATGTCGAGTTGTGCTGTTGTAGAGGCTGTCAGCCCTAATGCAGCGAACCCTGTTGATCGACAGATCATCCCGCTCCCCAATCTTCTTCTCTAGATCAGATCACATCAGTTACATGTACTGTACATGAATTGATCGAAGTAGCCAAGCTACCATGATCCCCGTCGCCATCGTCGGAGGCGGACCCGTCGGCCTCGTGACATCCCTCTCTCTCTCTCGCAGCATGGCGTCCCCCACGTCCTCTACGAACGGCACCCCGGCACCTCCATCCACCCCAAAGCCGTGGGCCTGAACCAGCGTATACCAGCTTCGGCCCCGGGGGCAAAGAGATCTTCTCGCGCGACGCATGGGGTGGTGGACAGTACCGCGACGAATACGACCGCGCCAGTCCCTGCGACTATACCATCCTGCCGCAGATCCGCCTCGAGCCGATTCTCCTCCGCAGAGCGAAGGAGTTAAACCCGGAGGGTATCTTTCACTCCGCCCAGGTGGTCGGCATCGAGGAGGGCGCGGACTCGGTGCAGTTGAAGGTCCATTTCCTCGAACAGCAGCGCTTCGAGACCGTCGAGGCCCGCTTCGTCGCTGCGGACGGCGGCCGCACCGTTGCAGACGCCCTGGGCATCCAAGTCCAAGGCGACCGCAACGTCGTCGACATGGTGTCGGCGCATTTCCGCGCGCCGCTGAGAAGGCATCACCCGGATCCGAACAGCCTGATAACGTGGTTCATCAACCCGGCCATGGGGGGGCAGCATCAGCACGGGATATCTCTACCATCTGAGGCCGTACCCTCTACATCCTGAGACGGAGGAGTGGGTGTTTGCCTGCGCGCGCATCCCCAACGACCCGCAGAAATTCGAGGCCGACGACATGATCCGGCAGATCAACCAGACGCTGCAGATTCCGGGCCTGGACATCGAGCTGCTCAGTCTCAGCCACTGGTTCGTCAACGCCGTCGTGGCAGAACGCTTCCGCAGTGCAGGAAGGAGGGTCTTCCTCGCGGGGGATGCCGCCCATCGCATCCCGCCCTGGGGCGCTCTGGGGCTGAATACGGGCTTACAGGACGTGCAGAATCTGATCTGGAAATTGGCCCTGGCCCTGGCGGCGCCTCCGGAGAAGCAGAAGGAATACGATGCGCTGCTGGATACGTACGAGGAGGAGCGCCGACCCATCGCGCTCCGGGTCGCCGAGTCGAGTCTGCGGAATCTGCGCAACCACGCGCTGGCGATGGATCGTGCGCTGGGCATCGATCCGAATGCGTCTCCGGAAGCGAGTGTCAGAAACGTTGCCGCCTTTCTCGACCATAATAACAGCGCGGAAGGCAACAAGCTGCGTGACGCGGTGCAGAAAGCGCAGCGCATTCTCGACTCGGAGTTCCATGCCCCTGGAGCGGAGATCGGATGGTTCTATCCCTCTGTTGATCGAGAGGGCGAGGGGGAGAGGAGTCGGCATGGCGGGCAGCTCGATGCAGAGGGGCAGCTGGATATTTCTGCCTACCATCCGTCGAGCATCCCGGGCCATCATATGCCGCATTTCTGGCTCCATAAGAGCAATGGTACATGCACTTCGACGCGCGATCTCCTCCGGCCAGATAGATGTGTCCTCTTTACGAAAGCGTCGGACCCTTGGAGAGCAGTGGGCAGCCATCTCGTCGAGGTGGAAATCCTCGACGGCGAAGGCGAGAACTGGCGCGATGTGGATGGCAGGTGGAGGAGTGTCTGTGGCGTGAGTGACGATAGTGCCACCCTCGTGCGCCTGGATGGGATTGTCGTCTGGAAGAGCGCGCATCCTGTCCCGAAGAGCGAGTTGGAGAGTCTCGTGAAGCGACTTCTCAAACTGCCGGATTCACACGAGTCTCGCGCATGACTTGAAGATTACATGCATTGTTCGCCATCACCAAGTTCTTCAGCTTGAACAGACCATTGGCGGGATACAGTGTTTTATTCTATTCTAGTCGGGCAATTGGACAGCCTGCTGGTCATGTATGGATATGTATTTGTCTGCTTATACTTCAAGCAATCTTGCGACAGGCATACTATCAAATCATCCACGATGTCCACGATATAGCTGCATTCAGCATGGAAATAAGAACTTTCCAAGTAACTTCATGGGTTGGGGATATATAGCATATTATATAGGATACATGTATTTAGAGTCGAGACCCTTAAAGCTTTTCTGGATCCTTGAAACGATCCATCTGTCAGCCAAAAAAGAGAGAGAGGGAGAGGGAGGGAGGGAGTGTACATCTCATTATGAGAAGCATTACTGATTTGTACAAGTAGATTTACAAGTAGATTTAGGCAAGTAGATAAATAGATAGATAATAACTAAGGCAAAGCGAGCAAGACAGTGAAAAATAATATTTATACCTATATTAAGCATTAAGCCGAAAGAGGAAACTCAGCAATTAGCCCTGTAGAGCTACAAGCATGCTGCATAGACGGGAATTGTATAAACGTTGTTTGTACTCCGTATAGGACTGATCCTTCATCTGTAGTGTTCAGCACCGTAGAGTCAAGTTAATATTCGCACCAATATTTAATCCATAATGACTATTCATCTTGATTTGTTTGGAATTAAGTTTGGAGCTGATTGATTTACTTTGCTGGACACGCTGACTAAGCAACGGACTCTTGGAAGCTGCCTGAACCAACTTCTCTCATGCAATCGACAGTTACAGTTCCATGTGAAACATCATTCCAGTCTGAAAGGTCTGACTGGATTAAACTGTCATACGAACTGATCATTCTCCACTCATCGAAGCTGAGAAATCTACCGTCATAGCGATGGCGGTGAGACTGACGTAAAAAAGAACGATAATTTCTCTTCTCGAGGATCCATCAGCTAGCTCATTAGACAAGTACCTAATCCAACGCTTGTCCAATGCAATGGTCTAGACTATTATGAAGCGCAGCCAGCCCTCTGGGTTTCACGAGTCGACCGTGAAGCACCAGAAGACCGATCCGGAGCAGACATCAAACCTTCCATCCAGTCTGCATGCTCCAGTGTCTCCGCCACGCAGGAGGGCAGCAACCGACAGGAGCAGAAAAGACAATGACAATGACAATCATCAAAGCAAGACTGCAATAATACAGGTTGAAGATGACGGCCCCAGTCTAGCCGCCGTCGAAGCTGGCCAGGTCCAGGTCTCCGACCCTCTGGCGCTCTTTTCCTCCAGACTCGCTCAAGCCGCAGCTGCGCGGGCAGCGGTGCCAGATCATCCCCAGCTGTCCATCCCCGAGTGGGTGGAACTCTACCGGCGCAACCAGCATCCTCACGGCCGCCATTTTGTGATCCATCAGCATGATCACCCTGTTGCTGGTCCTCATTATGATCTCAGGCTGCAGTTTTCCGAGACGAGCTCCCTCAGCTGGGCGATTATGTACGGTCTTCCTGGGAATCCGAACAGTCGGAGGTTGAATCGGAATGCAACGGAGACGCGGGTGCATTGTTTGTGGGTATGCATTATTTCTTAAACCCGATGACTATTTTCGTACGCAAGTTAACGCTCTCAGAACCATCTCATCGAAACAGGATCTGCAAAAACAGGCAGCATGATCATCTGGGATACCGGCGAATACTCGATCTTGCCGTATCGTCCAGATCCTCAAGTTCCTGAAACGGACGACTCGAGCTCGGACATTTCCGAGTCGTCGTGGTCCCACGAGGGTCCTTCAGAGAGCGAGAAACTGCGAGAAGCATTCCAGAACGTATGTTATCAGCCAGTCTTCCTGGGGATAGGTAGATGCTGAAGATGGAACAGCGCAAGATTCGACTGCGATTGCATGGCACCCGCCTGCCACCAAACTATACAATCGTCCTTCGGCTCTCCACGGAGGATGACAACGCGGCACGATCGAGAGCGACTCCCCGTAAGCGACGCAGACGCACGGCGCCATCGACGGCCAGCACGCCGTCGACTTCTCCGTCTCCTCCGGAAGGACACCTGCCAGATGACAGCAACGGCGACGGCGACTCCGCATCCGCGTCCGACGACGAGGTCATCGACGAGCAGACGCGCCTGACAAACGCCTACCCAGGAGCCACCAACAGCATCGGCTCCATCCACCAACGGCGATGGTTCATCACGCTGGACCGGGCCAACAGCGGCTTCGAGCCTCGCAGCCAACCGGGGGATCGAAAGAAGACGTGGGTGCGAAAGCGAGTGTACGACGAGGTCGATGACAAAGGCAGATTACTCGGTTTCGAGCCATTCTATGTCCGGGGACCGGAGGTGGAAAGGAGTGTGGTGACGGGGCGGACGGGGTATGAGGTGCTTCGGGATGAGGGCGTAGAGGGGTTTGTGCCGAGACGGGGGTGGAGGGCTGTTCTTGATTAGATCTATACTACTAGTAATTAATATTAAGAGGTTTGTATGTGTAGCTAGATGTAGTTATAGTGGATTATAACTAGGTGAGATTATTCAGACTAGTTCCATTTCCATGCTAGATTCAAAACAATAAAAATGGAAAGAAAGGAAGGAAGAAGGAAAAGAAAGGCAAAAAAAAAGTTATATTGTATTGTTTCGTGCCGTAGCCCTAGGCATGGTAGATTATGATCATTGGTATAGATCAGATGCAGCCTTGTTTTTTTTTCTTTTCAGTGATTTTACTCATAGTACTCTTTCTTTCTTTTTTCTTTCTTTTCTCTTCTTTTTTTTTCCTCTTTTTTTTCCCTCTCTTTTTCTTTCTTTTCTAGTCACTAGAAACAATTAGGAGGAAAGTTTCTTTTTTTTTGATGAACCATTATACAAGCTTTCTTATACTCTCTCTGTCCAATAGGTAAGATCTACCCCACTGATTAGTACTACCCCGACTTTCCAGAATCGGACCCCGACAAGGCCAGCCAGCCAGCCGTAATATCATCCGAACCTTCGCTTTTTTTTTCTTTTACGTCATGTCTGTATGATTCAATGTGAGTCACAATCCATCAAGCGGTGAGGGCTGACCGCACTGATTCGACATGACTCCATGATTGGCGTGATATCGTGCAGGATTGTGTGACTCTTCGGGGAATGTTTTGCAGGGCCAATAATGGGTGGCTTTTCCGCTGTTATCGGACGGAAAGCTTGCTGTGGATCGCGGAGCTTGTCTGCAGCTAGTTTTTTTTTGGATATTGCAGGGCTTGTCCACTTTTGATGGAATGAATGAACTACAGAAGCAAGAACTGTCCAGCAGAGATGCGTCTGCAGTAGGGATTGTGCTCTGTTTTATTCTCACATGCTGTGAGATTTATTCTATAGTTCTATCTGTGTATCTATGTCTATGGCTATGAGAGAAGCTTAATTCCCCGCTACTCAGGTTGCAGTGCATGCGTCTGTGCATCGTATAGCGAACAAAGAAGAAAGCAGAGTCTGATTTGATTTTTACGAGCTGAGTCTTACGAACTGAGTCATAGTCTAGATCATGGAGTAGCTTGATAATCAACCCCACCCGTGACCGACTAGCGCCATCGCGTCAGTTGCCCATTTCTCCTTCGATTAAATTATTAATTAGTTACGACCTTCCTACGTTGCTTCTCGCGTCAACCCTTCGGTCTAGAAAGCTCCTCCGTGCTTTCTGGCTCTGCCTCGCCTGTCAGCATCATGTGCTGACCTTGTCCCTCGTTCCATCCACCAGGTTCGCCACGATAAGCAGCATCATGGCGGTGATCTCCCCCCAGACAGCCTCTGTTCTCACGGGCTCCTGCGGTCTGTTTCTGATCGCCCTCTTGACCTCCCCGGCTGTCCGGGCCACCGCAGCGCGCCTCGTCTCGAAACGACCTGAGAGCGCATCGGACGCGACGCGACAATTGTACCAGGATGAGGACGGCACCGCCACCGAGGAATCCGTCAAGGCATTCTCTGATAAGATCCAGCGACTCTCCATCGCTGTTCTCTCTGCCATTGGCTTTCTGGCTTCCCTGGCACAGGCTGTCCTCGTGACGCTCCAGCTTCCCAGGGGCTTGTTCGTTGAGCATTGGCTTCAATTCGCCGGCTGGGTAGGTGAACGCGTGCTGTAATGAATATGGATGCTCCGGTGAAGGCTGACCATTCTGCCAGTTTCTCCTAGCCGCCCACGTAGTCGCTCTCTTCTCAGAGCCTTCGTCCACCAAAAGATTCAGCCTGGGTATCTACGGTTTCCTCGCCACTGTCCTCTCAATTGCGATTCCTGTCGCTGAAATCATCCTCCTATGGCCTACGGGAAGGCTCCACGGCTTGGGCCCTGTCTACACCGGCCTCCTCGTCGCCCAGCTTGTCGCCGCCTTCTTCACCAGTCTGCTGTACATTCTTCTCCCCCGCCGTCCCGATGTCTTCCGCGACGGAAAGCCCGTGGATCGCCAATTCACTGTCCCGCTCCTGGGCCGTCTCACGTTTGCCTGGGTGGACCCGCTCTTGAAATTTGCCATTCGGAACAGGGGCCTCGAGATCGACAATCTTCACGTCGTCGATAATGCTACGAGATCCATCAACCTGCGGGCCAAGCTGGAGAGAGTGAAAGGATCGCGCAGGCTGTGGAAGGCGCTTTTCATCACCTATTGGCGGGCCCTGGTCATGCAGCAGATCCTGACGCTCCTGAATGCGTTCCTGAGTTTCTCGCCCCAGATGGCTCTTCTTGGCATACTGAGGTCGCTGGAAGCTCGTGAAATCGGAACCGAGGTGCCGTGGGAAACCTGGGGCTGGGTGCTCGGTCTCGGCTTGCTCATGATGTCCTCATCCGCCATCGAGGCTTGGCTGTTCTGGCTGGTCTGGAGCAAGCTCGCCATTCCGGTCCAGGAACAACTGGCGGCAGTGGTGTTTGCCAAGTCGATGCGGCGAAAAGACGTGAAGGGGAGGAAGAAGGCCAATTCTGATGACGAATCGGACCCCCTCATCCAGGCCGTCGGCGAAGGAGATGATGACGAGGCGAACCTGCAGAAGACTCGCCAGAGTATCATTAACCTGGT
The DNA here is from genome assembly GCF_000968595.1 of Rasamsonia emersonii CBS 393.64. Classification (NCBI taxonomy): domain Eukaryota; kingdom Fungi; phylum Ascomycota; class Eurotiomycetes; order Eurotiales; family Trichocomaceae; genus Rasamsonia; species Rasamsonia emersonii. The sequence goes on from NW_013563222.1 coordinate 30,494, forward strand.
CGCAGTGGACTCGAAGCGGATTGCCGAGTGTGCCGCATGGAACTATCTGTTGCCCTCGGCGTTGCTGAAACTGGGCATTGCCTGTTTCTTCCTCGTGCGACTCCTAGGCTGGAGAGCGACCCTCGCTGGGTTGTCCGTGTCGGTGATCGTCACGCCTGTCAACATCTACGCCGCGCAGAAGTATTCCGCTGCCCAGGGCGATCTCATGAAGTACCGCGACCAGAAGATGGCCGTCCTGACCGAAGTCCTGCAAGGCATCCGGCAGGTCAAGTTCTCCGCGCTAGAAGGCCCGTGGCAAAAGAAGATCATGGATATCCGAGCCACCGAACTGCTCGCGCAGTGGACCGCGTTCATGTATGATATCACTTTGATTACCATCTGGATTCTGGGCCCCATCATGCTCTCGGCCGTGTCTTTGGCCGTCTACGCGCTGATCAACGGCGAACTGAGTGCATCCGTGGCCTTTACGTCGATCTCGATCTTTGGATCCCTGGAGATGTCTCTTGCCGTTCTGCCAGAGCTGATCTCGGACTTTATCGAGGGATGGACCAGCCTGGGTCGCATCGACAAACATCTAGATGCAGCGGAAAAGACGCAAGCGACCATTCCTGCGGATTCCGTATCGTTCGAAGGAGCTTCGGTTGCGTGGCCGGCAGACGAAGATACCCCGCTCGAGGAACGATATGTGCTGCGCAACCTCAACATGAAATTCCCCGACAAGGGTCTCACGGTGATCTCGGGGAAAACGGGTTCAGGGAAAAGTCTCCTCCTCGCTGCCATCCTGGGAGAATGCGACATCTTGGATGGCGTCGTCAAGGTGCCGCAGCCACCTGCTCTCGAGGATCGATACGATGAATTTGCAAACAGCGACAACTGGATTATCGATTCTGCGATCGCCTATGTCGCCCAGACGCCGTGGATCGAAAACGCGAGCATCAAGGACAACATCCTGTTCGGTCTCCCGTATAACGAGACGCGCTACCGCAAGGTGTTGTTTGCCTGCGCCTTGAACAAAGATCTGGAAATGCTCCCCGATGGCGAGTTGACCGACATTGGCGCGAACGGCATCAACCTGAGCGGGGGACAGAAGTGGCGCGTTTCCTTCGCACGAGCGCTCTACTCTCGCGCGGGCATTCTGGTGATGGACGACATTTTCAGCGCGGTGGATGCGCACACGGGCCGCCATCTGTACGAGCACGCCCTGACCGGCGAACTGGGTCAGAACAGGACGCGAATCCTGGTCACGCACCATGTCGCCCTGTGTCTGCCGCGCACGGACTACTCGGTCTTCTTGGAGAACGGCACGGTTCGACATGCTGGAACCATCGAGGAGTTGAGGAAGACGGACAGTCTGAACTCCATCTTGACCAAAGAGCATGAAGCCGGGGATTCTGGTAGCAGAACGCCGGTGGCAGACGATGAGGAGCTGTCGAACGAAGACGGCGCGTCGCTTCAGAAGATTAAGAGTTCTGCCGTGGACAACAACAGCAACGACAACGAAGCCACCAAGCGCAAAGTGCCGCGCAAGTTTGTCGAGGACGAGAAGCGGGAAATCGGGTCTATTCGACTGGCGATATACAAGAAATACTTCCAGACCGGTGGAAGCGTTCCGTTCTGGTTTATGGTGTTCCTCTTATATGTCTCCTACATGGTGATTCTGGTCGGAAGGGTAAGTAACAGTGTCTATAATAGAAGAAGCTGTTTTCTAATGTCTACAGTCATGGTGGGTGAATATCTGGACGGGCTCGGCCAGCGCCGAGTCGCATTCCCCCCAGTATTATCTGTCTGTTATGAACCAGGCAATCAGCCAGGTCACCGTCGCCCGCACCGATAGCGACCTCTGGTTCTATCTCGGCGTCTACGTCGCCCTGTCTGTGATCGCCTGCGTCCTGGGAACACTGCGGTACTACTGCATCCTGTCTGCGTCTATCCGCGCGTCGCGCAACCTGTTCAACCAGCTGACATACGCGGTCCTGCGGGCGCCGCTCCGATGGCTGGACACCATGCCCGTCGGCCGGATTCTGAACCGGTTCACGGCCGACTTCCACCTGATCGACTCGCGGCTGGGCTACGATGTGGGCTTCATGGCGTACCACGTGCTGGAAGTCCTGGGGATCATCATCGCGGGCGTGCTCGTCTCTCCGCTGCTGATCGTCTTCGCCGTCGTCCTTCTCGGGCTGTGTCTCCATTTCGCGGTGCGCTATCTGGCCGGCGCGCGCGAGATCAAGCGGCTGGAGAGCAACGCCAAAAGCCCCATCTTCGAGCAGTTTGGCTCTGCGCTCGCGGGGCTGGGCACCATTCGTGCTTTCACCAAGGTGGAAACCTACATCCACCGCATGTACGGCCTGATCGACCGCCATGCGCAAGCCTGGTGGCATCTGTGGCTCTTCAACCGCTGGTTCAGCTTCCGGATGAACCTCATCGGGGCGCTGTTCTCGATGATCACGGCGGCACTTATCGTGTCGATCCGCGGGATGCGAGCGTCCCTGGCGGGTTTTGCACTCAGCTTCGCGCTGCAGTACACGGGAGCCATCTCGTGGTCGCTGCGTCAGTACGCGAACGTCGAGCTGGAGATGAACGCCACCGAGCGCGTGGTGGAGTATTCCAACATCGCCATCGAGAACCAGGGCGGCGAGGACGTGCCAGCCGCCTGGCCGACGGAGGGCAAGCTCGAAGTCGAGAATCTGGTCGTGGGCTACGCGCCCGATCTGCCCCCGGTGTTGAAGGGCCTCAGCTTCCGGGTAGAGAAGAACCAACGCGTCGGGGTCGTTGGTCGCACGGGCGCGGGCAAGTCGTCGCTGACGCTGGCCCTGTTCCGCTTCCTCGAAGCCCGCGAAGGGCGCATCATCATCGACGGAATCGATGTGTCGAAGATCAAGCTGCACGATCTCCGGAGCCGGCTGGCCATCATCCCGCAGGATCCGGTGCTGTTCTCGGGCACGATCCGCTCGAATCTGGACCCGTTTGACGAGTACAGCGACGAGGAGCTTTTCGACGCGTTGGAGCGCGTGCACTTGATTTCGAGAGACGGCAGCGCCGATTCCAGCGGAACAGCCACACCAGCCTCCTCTTCTCCTTCAATCAAAAACGCCAACATCTTCCAGTCGCTTCAATCACCCATCTCCGAAGGCGGCCTGAACCTGTCCCAGGGACAGCGCCAACTCCTCTGCCTAGCGCGCGCCATCGTCTCCCGACCAAAAATCATGGTCCTCGACGAAGCCACATCAGCAGTAGACATGGCCACCGACGCACTAATCCAACGCTCCATCCGAAGCGAATTCGGGCGCAACGCGACAACGCTGCTGGTGATCGCGCACCGGCTCAGCACGATCGTCGATTTCGACCGTATCCTGGTCATGGATGCTGGCCGAGCGGTTGAGTTTGGTACTCCGCGTGAGCTGATGGGTATTGAGGGAGGGGTGTTTCGGTCGTTGGTGGAGGAGAGTGGGGAGAGGAGGGTTTTGGAGGAGATTATTTTTGGTGGGAACAATAATAGGTAGGAGGGTATTGTTAACGAGGAGTAAACGAAAGTTTGTTTTTTTTTCTTTCCAGGGTAAGGGGGAAGAAAAAAAAGGAAAAAGGACACTGAGTGATAGAATGTCCTTCTTGTTCACAAATCTCTTTTTTCCATTTTTTGACTATTTTTATTCTGCTGCCATGTCGAGTATACTGTACAGTACATACATACATAAACAAATACCCAGAAAAACCACCCATTCGCATTCAGATACCCAAATCGAGAAAGAAAGCAATCAATCAATCTTCCCTACATCGTAAACAAAGCAAAGCCAGTCAGTCAGCACCATCTCTCCTCAAAACAAAAAGAGTGCGCATCAACAAGCCAAAAGCAAAAAGAGATCGACTTCGTCAAGTCGACTGCTCAATCAATCAATCAATCAGAAGGAAGGCAACGGAGATATCCACATTGTTTTTGTTTTGTTTGCGCTTTGTTCAGAACAGGTCTGTGAATTTTACATCCGTGGTATTTCATCATTGATTGATTTATATCAGCTCAGCTCAGCTCAGTTCAGCGCAGCACAGCGAAGCGCAACGCTGGGCTGGGCTGGGCTGGGCTGGATGCTGAGTTGTTGTTGGTAGTAAAGGAGTTTGTGTGGAGATTGAGGTGAGGTTGAAAAAAGGAAAATGTTTGGACTTACCAATTTGCATCTGCAGTGTGTTATTTTGTTAGATAGGATCTGGAAAGAAAGTAAGTGGTGCCATCATTATCGTATCAATGACTTTTTTTTTCTGCTCTGCACAGACGAATCCTCAACTTGGAAGGGAAATATCATCCTCTTTTCTTTTTCTTTTTTTTCTTTTTCTTTTTCTTTTTTTTCTTTGAATTTTGCATTCTTCACTCTAAGCAGAAGGACACGGCCACAGGTGTCAGAGACCGCCCCTCCTCCACGACATGTACTACGTACATGTCCAGACACCCCCAAGTTTGTTTGATCAGAGATGCCTTCATCGCGTCCGTCCGAAGTAACAAGGTTGGGATTGTGCCGAACGCCGCTTTCATCCTCCCTCCCCAGCTGGTCCGCGGTCCTTGGGCCTGCCTCCCCGAAGGAAAAAAAAAGCAGGAGAACCTTCGGCCCAGACAGGGGAGAGATAGATCAAATAGAACACGCTAGGCTTTCATCATCTAGAGAATGTCAGCAGGAGATTTCCTTCAGATAATTCAGGTTTGTGGTGATGGAATTGCTGGTCTTACCTGGACAAAACTTGGAAGGATGGAGAGGAAAAGAAAGAGAATGGGCGTGCGGTGAAATTTTTATAGCGGCGAAAGGCCCACCAACTAGCGTGCGGAACAACCCAGTCCCGGAACGATCATTAGATTCATTACGTGCAGCTGTCAAGTCAACCTGTCTGTCAGTTACTGCTTCGCTGGCTCGATTGTTTTCTCAATTGAGCTGGTAATAGTTCTTTTTTTTTATCTTCTTTATTTTGTGTATATACACCTGTGCTCGCCATGCTCGGCGTGGGACGAAGCTCCCTTCGTCTCCGCGCAGCCCGCCGCAGCTACATCGAGATATCAAACTACTTCAGCGCCAGGCAGTCGAGGACTCCTTCACAGGCCTTCTGTCTCTCACAGAGGAAACCGTTTCATGCCTCGTGTCGGCGGTTCAATGATGACTTGCATGCCAGTTCGCCCAATTCCACCAGTTCCACCACTTCTTCCCTCCTAGAGCAGTACAAAAATGCTGGTCTGTTATATGCCTCTCGGCCTCGCTAGAATTTCCTACTGATTGTTACAGTCGAATTCCCTCCTGCGACGCATGATTTCAGATCCTTCCTGCTACATGCCACGCCCGGCCAGACCGTCGTCCTCCATGGCTACCTGGGCAGCCGGGCCGATCTGTCCAAAAAGCTCTCGTTCGTCCGCCTAACCGATCCAACCATGAGACACAACATCCAGATCGTCTCCTCCTCCAAGAACGATGCCCTTGCCAAACTCAAGGCCATTGCTGCCAACAGCCCCGTCGCAGTCCGGGGTACTGTTCAACAAAAGAAGGGAAGCTCCGGCGAGCGAGAGTCGCCCGACACTGAGAAGATCGATAGCTTGGAGATCGATCTGGAGGACATCTGGCCGCTCAATGAGTTCCCCAAGGACATCATCATGACCCCGGAGACCGTCTTCCCTGCCGAACAGCGGCATCTCCAGCTACGGTCCGACCGCGACCTGCGGGAAGCCCTCCGGTTCCGCGCCCAGGTCCGGAATATCTGCAGAGAAGAGCTGGAGCAGTGCCAGCCGCCGTTTGTCGAGATCGAGACGCCTCTCCTGTTCAAATCTACGCCCGAGGGCGCTCGCGAGTTCCTCGTGCCAACGCGACGCAAGGGCCTTGCCTACGCTCTGCCTCAAAGCCCGCAGCAATACAAGCAGATCCTGATGGCCAGCGGGATCCCCAGATACTACCAATTCGCGCGCTGCTTCAGAGACGAGGATCTCAGGGCAGACAGACAGCCCGAGTTCACTCAGGTGAGGCTTGATTCATTCTCGAGATACTTCCATTACTAACACATGCCAGCTTGATCTGGAGATGTCGTTCGCGACAGGAGCCGACGTGATGAGGACAATAGAAGGGGTGATTCGAAGACTCTGGTCGACTTTGCTGAACGTGTCCCTCCCGCCAGAACCCTTCAAAACGATGTCCTACCAGGAGGCCATGAGCCGATACGGGTCGGACAAGCCGGACACCCGAATCGGAATGGAGATCACCCGACTCGACTACCTGCTACCGGTGGATCTGGTCCGGAAGATCACTGATCTGGTGGACCCGATTGTGGAAGCCTTCAAATTTGAAGGCAACGACAACGACCCCGCAGCGACGCTGAAGTTCATCACCGACTTCCTCGACTCCCCTGCGGGTGCGGACTTCAACAACAATCCGGACGGAGTTCCTGGGGTTTTTGTCTACGATGCTGGAAAGCCCCTTTGCGGGCTGCAGGCGTTCGGGTTTGAAGCGGCAGAACGAGTCGAGGAGGTTCTGCAACCCGAGCACGGTGATCTCATCATATTGCAGGCGCGGAAAAAGGAGCCTTTCTCAGGAGGCTCGACGCCGCTGGGCGATCTCCGGCGTGCACTGCATTCAGCGGTCGTCGCGACTGGATTCAAACCCGCTCCGACGGGGTTTGACTTCCTCTGGATCGTCGACTTTCCGCTGTTCTCGCCGTCGAGCGACTTGGAGCCTGGCCAGGGCGGCGCGGCGGGCATTGCCTCGACGCATCATCCGTTCACGGCGCCCAAGACGGCGGCCGACGTGGACCTGCTGCTGACGGACCCGACGCAGGCGGTGGCCGACCACTACGACCTGGTGGTCAACGGCGTCGAGCTGGGCGGCGGCAGCCGGCGGATCCACGACGCGCGGGTGCAGGAGCTGGTCTTCCGCGACATCCTGAAGATGCCGCCGGAACGCCTGGCGGATTTCTCGCACCTGCTGGACGCGCTGCGGGCGGGGTGTCCGCCGCACGCGGGTATCGCGCTGGGCTTCGACCGGCTGGTTGCGGTGATGCTGGGGAGGGAGTCGGTGCGGGACGTGATGGCGTTCCCGAAGACGGGGAAGGGCGAGGATGCGATGGTGCAGGCGCCCAGCGCGATGACGGAGGAGTCGCTGCAGACGTATCATCTGCGGTTGAGGGAGTGATCTAGACGACGATGACTTGTATTAATATTATTTATATCGTCTGATGTGATGTGATGTGACATGATACCCGGCACTCTTCTCATGCTGTAAAGGTAGTACTGTACTATACAACTAGATGTTACTGACATGGTAAGGAATAGAAAACTGCGTTTATTTATCACCTATCTAACCTGTAGGGGTTTGTTTCCGTCTGTCAAAAGTCTCATAATAAATAGCCTGCGCTCCGCAAAAAATCCCATCATCATTATCAACTTCTCGATAACACCATGCTCCGATCCTATAATAAACCGCGTATTTATATAAAATAAATACAAGATACATCTTCCAAATAAAGCAATTCATGCATAAATACCTAATGAGCAATAATAAAATATAAAATATCTAAACGATAAAGTTTGCTGATATGTGGTATGAGTTGAGCGGGAATAATAAATAATAAATATTCGATGAATATCTAATTATCTATCTTCGTATTTATGCCGTCGAATCTGAAGAATAGTTATTAAAATTATATCTATCTAGAGTTTATTGATCAAGATCTATTTTTCTGCTGGAAAATTACCATATATACCTCATTACACGCATTCCCAAATAGCACCTAAGTAGCACCTAGGTCCTCGGATGTCAGTTTTTATTATCATTTCCCATTGGGAGCACTAGCAAAAGTAGTAGGCCGCGTGTCGCAATGGTAGCGAGTCAGATTTCGGCTCTGAAGGTTGCGCGTTCGAGTCGCGTCGCGGTCGATTAAATTATTTATATATTTTCTCTGCCCCTTCTTGGAATGTTTTTTTTTGTTTCTGGTCTTATTTATTGATAAATCTCTTTACTGACATATTATCTACCGTTCATGGAATAAATATCCGCTTTTAATATAATAATATCAACTTTACTACTAATAATAAGAAGGACTTGAAATAGTGTGTACTGTACAGTACCTAGATTCCAGTATTACGGGTGTTGGTAGATAAGAAAAGATAGTTACATCATCCTGTCACCAACCTTGTTTACAATTTCCCTAGGTACCTAATGTTGAAGAGCCTTGGAAACCTTACTTTATTTTGGTGTTCCCACTTCCTCGGTATTTTAATTTGCATGCCAAAGTTTCCACGATCGAAGTCAACACCAAGTTATACATATGCAAACCAAGATGGATAAAGACAGTGCCTTGTACACACGTTTCTGGTGGCTCTCTTCTTCAGCCTTTGCAAGATCCGAATCCATTATGAATATCATAATAATATAATCTCTGTGATATTACGTGAAGATCGATCTTCTCATGTATCTGATATCAATCAATTTTATGGCACCGAGTTTTCCAGCAGAAAATGAGTCTGGAGACTGAACAGCAAAAAAGCTGCGACGCGAACAGATCAAAGTAAAGTGGCGTGGTGCTTGCAAGACATCAATAGTTTCTGGCTATAACAGTATCCAGATCAGTCTTGGCCTTCCTGTACTCCGTAGTGGTGGTTGGTTATGGCATGATAGCAAAAATTGGCCTCCTTTATGAATATCCCAAGATTAAATGGCTCATGAAGTGTAAAGGACATCGTGGCAAGGAATATACCCCGAATATGATCCTGTTACTTCTCGATAAACTCCGCTCGGACTAGAAACTGGATGACTTCAACTCGACTCGATGCTGGCGGCGGAGATCCATCCGGACAAGAGCACGATCGTGAACAGTTTGGCGGAGCTCATTACTGAGGGGTTGGATCGACTATTGACAGACTATATATAGAAAATCGACTGGTCTGCATCGATTCTCGAGAAGAAAGCGGCGGCAAAGTTTGTTATCACATACATGCTAGCCAGTCGATTCGTAGTCAGTGCTTAACCAGAGCTATTGTCACAGAAGCTTCTCTTTGATAATAACGGCTGCATTCGGAGTAGAAGCCGGCGCTTGATATAGCATTAACACCAGCTGTTGATTCGGCACCCCGCCCTCCAAACTCGGGATTTGATCTGAAAGGATTTGACGCTGAGAAATCTCGGTTAAAATTCGTGCGGTTCACGGCACCTTCGCGCCCGCTCAGACCATCGCTTATTCCAGCATTGCAGTAAGTAAAATTAGGATTGGGCAGGGGAGAGAGGTGCTAGATGATCCTTTTTTTTTTTAAGTTAGGCGCCCGACTTCAAAAGAGCCCAAACTGAGTGGGATTATTGACATTCGGGAGCGGCAAATGCGTGGATGAACATTTGATAAAAAAGAACAAAACACACAAGTAAGGCAATTCGCGAAATATCTCAAAACCAAATTCCCTGCGCTTCGAAGTGATTCCCCCCATAGATTACTCAGTCGTATGTTTGCGGACAACTGATGGTTTGAAATATTTTTGGTAGCGTTCCAGATCAAAGCTGCCGTCCTCCAGATCCTTGCTAGCAGGGTCGCCGGCCCAGATAAAGGTTCGAGACTCAGGCAGGACCCCTCCGTCGCAGAGATGGACGGTGCAGGGACACCACTTATAGGCCTCCGTCTCATATTCCATGAGACGAAGGAACTGCGAGGGCTCGTCAACTTTCCATACAGCCCCCATTACTTTCGTATCACCGTCCTTCGGGATCAAGGCTGGATAGATACCCCACATTTTGATGGTAAACCCAGTCACCCATCCCTTCTGCAGAACAGGCAGTTCCGGGAGTCCAAGAACAGACTGCAATACTTCTGGGTCCATTAATGAACCGTAGAAGAAGAGATGACAAGGCTTGAATGGGGGCTTCTCTTGAGCTGGGTCGTGATTCGCTCTGTCAGCAGCTAGGAATTTCATTTACATGACCGATCGACGGTCTCCCGGCAGCCTCCCTGCATCGGGAGGCAATGGCGGAGGAGGGGGAAATCTCCTCCTCAACTCTTCGTAGTAAGATGGAGAAGGAGGGGCTGGCGGCGGCAAAGGAATATAGGGCTTTCTTTCAGGGGTGGGTTCTTGCTGACGATTCTCGATTTCATTGGCGACCTCTGGGTTCATGTTCGGCGAAAGAAAATGAATATCTTTGTACCTAAGCAGTGATGGTAGTTTGGTTATGAGATCAACAACTCGAGAGCGTGATCAAGTACTTCATCACGTGGTTTAGAAAGTTGTATGGTTACAAGTCCATGAGTCATCATATTACCCTTTTTCATATAAAGCGACTCTAATTTGTCGGGACAGATGATCACTGTTTACAAACATTGGAACATTGGAATGTCAACCCATGCATCTTGTTTTGTGTCACTGTGAGCCTTGCTAGTTGGTCCATTATTTTTGCGACCAAATGTTTGAAGAGGATGTTCTTTTTTATGTTTTTTTTGTTCCTGTTTGTATATTTGTATTTTTTTTTCAAGTTTTTTTTTTTGGTTTTTGATCATCGCTTTTGTTTAGGGCAATATATATCAGATTATAGCTTGAGGGCCTTAGGTAGCTGTTCTCAGCCGTGAAACAAATGGCCTACCTGAGAGTCTTATATTACATCTCAGATATTCCACCTCCCTAGGTAGATTACATAGATACTCATGTACTGTAGGTAAGTTTGCATCCGCAGTAAATCTGTCAAACAGCAACATCATCACCAATCATCTGGCATTAATCCAACGAATTACTCCGTACAGTAAGTGATAACCAATCAATCTTGAATCCGACGGGCCGGGTGGGCAGATTGATGTTGTTTGTCGTCTGTTCTGATTGGCCAGTTGCGAACTACTATGGCTGGATTATTAATGACTGGACATGTAGTTAGTTACCTAGTTGTAACCTAAGATTCTTGGATATCTACATGTATCCTCTTAAGATAGATTTGTATAAATGTTATGCATGTGCATGTGTATATATTGATACTCCTTATCTCTTGGGTACCTTGTTGCGATGAATCTGTTATAGTAGAACATCTTTATTTTGCTGCTGTATCGTCATTTTTCTATAACGAGTCCTGTCCGATTCTTGAACTACTTACCTGAGGAGTTTGTCTTATTTCTTTTAATATAACGACACTGCAAACCATGCTGGAGAATTCAGATACAAAAAGCACCTCGCAGAGTGATACAGACATGTCAGCCAAACTCTCCACAGCAGTCCGCTATCTCCTTGAAGAGAGACACAGCGAACGCTTCTCAGCCGGCTGCTCCCACTGCCTGGACACGGCCTGGATCGACGAGATGGACACCTGGGGCCAGCTCGAAGCGCTCAGAAAGCTGCTGTGCCAGCGCCCGCCTGTCCCGCAGCTCCCCCCGGCCGTGCTGGAAGATATCGACGCCGTCATCCAGCACCAGAACAGCCATTCCCTTCTGACTTCGTCGCGGGCTATCCCTCCCTATGCGACTGTCTCCAGAGGTAGGTCGTCTGCCAAACCAATCAATCTCCTGCTCTGGAAAGGCGACATCACCACCCTGACCGACGTCACTGCCATTGTCAACGCCGCCAACTCCCAGCTGCTGGGCTGCTTTCGCCCCGAGCACCGCTGCATCGACAATGTCATCCATTCCGCGGCGGGTCCGCGGCTGCGCAACGAGTGCTACTCCCTCATGCGTGCGCAGGGGCATCCAGAGCCCGTCGGCTCCGTCAAGGTCACCCCGGGATTCAATCTGCCCGCTCAGTGGGTTCTGCACACTGTAGGCCCGCAGGTAGATGCTGGGAAACTACCCGATGCCGCGCAGCAGCACGAGCTAGCAGCATGCTATGTCTCCTGTCTCGAGGCTGCCGAGAAGCTGCCTCCTCTACCTGATGGGCGAAAGGCTGTCGCCTTCTGCTGCATTTCCGCCGGCCTGTTTGCGTTCCCAGCGGCGCTAGCGGCTGATATTGCGGTGGAAACAGTGCTGCAGTGGTGCAGAACACACCCGGAGACGACGTTGACGGACATCATCTTTGACGTTTTCCTCGAGAGCGACCGCGAACTGTACGAGGAGAAGTTGACGGGGATAGCGACCGCTGACGAGAATATCGATATCAGTCTGTGCCAGAAAACACCAGAACCACCACTCACCGTTGAGATCGCCCATCCAGCCATCGTGAAAGCGCGCAAATGGATCCAGGAAGCAGACTACCTGATCATCAGCGCTGGCGCTGGGCTCTCTGCCGCAGTCGGCCTCGACTACACCTCTGCAGATCTGTTCCGCAAACACTTCCCAGCCTTCCTATCGCTGGGTCTCCGCCGGCTATACGACGCCTTCGGGTTCGATGCCTGGGAGTCGCCGCAGCAGGAATGGGGCTACCACTTCACGCGGCTCGACCTGGTGCGGTCCTGGCCTCCATCGACCCTGTACGGCCGCCTGCTGCGTCTCGCGAAGGAGCGATTCGGCGAGCAGCGGTATTTCGTCCGCACGTCCAACGCCGACGGGCAGTTCGTCGTCAACGGGTTCGACGCCGAGCGCGTCGCCACGCCGCAGGGCCAGTACCGCTACCTGCAATGTCTGGCGAAATGTCGTCGCGACGCCGTCTTCCCTTCCGATCCGTACGTCGATGCCGCGCTGCCGGCGATCGACCCCCAGACGCAGGTCCTGCGCGACGTGACCAAGATCCCGCACTGCCCGTACTGCGGCGACGAGCTGACGGTGTGCGTCCGCGGAGGCGACTATTTCAACCCCGCGCCATTCGCAGCGCAGGAGAAGAAGTACGCTGCGTTTTTGCGACAGGTCACGCAGGACGCGAGGAAGAAAACGGTGATTCTGGAGCTGGGCGTCGGGCTGAATACCCCTGGTGTGCTGCGATGGCCGAATGAAGACCTGGTCGAACACAACAACAACAATCCAGAAGAAGGAGAAGGCCGTTTCAGGTTGATCCGCGCGGGGATTGGCGCTGCAGGGAGCGCGCCGTGGGAGTTGGAGGAGAGGGATCTGGCTGTGGGGATTGCGGGGGATTTGAACGGGGTTGTTGCTGCTCTTGTCGAGTAGAGAGCGTCCATTACGTCCATGTATCTGATGTGATTATGTGTATATATGTGTATATAGATCGATAGATGTGATATATTGGGCCTGTGGGAACAAATACCGTTCGTATCTATCGAACTTGCGTCAAGTGCATTGTCAGATTTCATCGATTTATTGAGAAGACGAGTTCTGCAAAGAAGGAAGGGGAAAAGGCGAGAGAATATGGTGATTCGCATTTTGGACGTCATATTCCAACTCTCTATAAACATGCCGGTCTCGTGTCCAGTGGCTACCTAACTATGCTTCATTATATATACTCGTACTGATAATTCATACAACATTAGTCTGCTCAGCACAGCGAAGCCAGACCAAACCCAAGTCAAGTCGCGCGACCCCTCATACACTCACTCGCCCGCTGACCCCGACTGCGCGAGCTACGGCGGCTTGCTCGGGTAGGGAGGTATATATATTCTCTCTCTCGAAAGGATGGAATGGATGGATTCAATTAATTTACATCAGCCGATCTTGGCGTTGGAGAAGTCCATTTCTGTTCAAACAGAAAAAATAGTTAACAAGATCGTGATCATTCACTCAAACTCTTCGAGACAACTCACCAGGATGCTGCTCCTGGAACTTCTTCAGAATATCCATCTTCCGCTGCTCGTCGCTCGTCGGCTTGCCCATCTCCTTCTGCCGCTGGTCGTACATCATCTTCTCGACCATGGCGCGCGTCTCGCCGTCCAGGTCGCTGAGCGACGACGTCTCGGGCACGATCTTGGTCACGTCGATCTTGGGCGCCGTCGTCACGATGTGCGGCCACCACTCCATCTTGTTGACCTTGTCCAGGTGGATTGAGACTTCCTTGCCTGTGGGGGTGGTCTCGAGCGTCCAGGTGGATTCGTCGGGGTGGATGGGGTGGGGGAATTCTCCCTGACAAGACAAAACAAATCAGTGCGCTGTTACGTATAGATGGATAGATATCAGGTTTCAGGATGGCTTACATCAATAATCGGCTCCTGCCCCTTCACCCCAACCTTGATCTTCGTCTTGGTGAGCACGATGTCTAAATCCTTGCCCTTGACCGTCGCCGGCACCGGCACCGTCACGTCCGCGTCGCGGATGGTCTGTGTCCATTTGTAGGGCAGCTTAGCCTGTTCGGCGTCTTCTTTGGCCTTGCGTTCCTTCTCCTCTTGCTCGCGCCTGGCGATCTCCTCGCGGCTAGGGCCCTCGTCGATGTCGGCCATGCTGGCGACGTAGTACCGTTTTGTTTAAAGAAGAACGCCTGGGTGACGCCGCTCTTGTTCTATGGGATTTGAAGGGTAAATCGGTCAAGAAACGCCCTTGGCACGGGCTGGTGGTGCACGGTATGGAAATAGCTGAGCTCCACAAAAAGAGGTTTGTCTGACAGCGACAAGAATCCCGAGCAGTGATTGACGCAGAATTGTATCTTAAGTGGATTGATACGATTCGAGTAGCTTCTTCAAGCTCCTGGTGGGGTTCCGCGGGGACGGGACAATCATGACGCCAGTTTGTGCCTTATTTTTCAGGCTACATTTACCAAGTACTCCATACACTGACCAAACTGCTCCGATTGAATACTTTTACGAGCGCAATTAATTATCGTCATGTCGTATTTTTATTGTTAGGTCCCTCCCCCGGCGTCCTGCCGGCTCGTTCCAAGGGTCCTCAGTAAAACTACCTACTAGAGGTATCCATGCAGCGTCGCGTGATGCCAGCTTCGGAACGTGTCTGCTTGCATCGCCAGTTATAACATTTTTTTTCCCAGTGCCAGAAAAATAGAACATTGCAAATCGCGCGGAAAACAAGGACTCCAACCAATCCCACCTGGTATCGTATTCAATTCCTCTCCATCTTCTCCTTGGCTCATTTTACATGACGACACCGGAGTTGGAGGCAATACGCTGGAGAACGCAAGATCAGCCGTATGTTCTGTCAAATCGGATGGAACCAACTCACCGGCCACAACTCAGCAGCCTCCTTTCCGACGGGACCAGTGATGGCAGAGCCCTTCATTTCACCCTTGGCGTTGACGATCTAATCCAGTTAGCATAATCCTTCCTCTGAACGAACAAACCCGGTATCAATTGCCCGGGACCATGGGCTGCATCGATGAACATCTCCGATTAATCAAGAACTTTGATGGATAGATGTTCTTGACGGATCGGAGAAGGATCCAACAGGCTGACCCCGAAGACACCCAAAAAAAAGTTCCTACATACCACACCAGCATTGTCCTCAAAGTACAGGTAGATACCGTCCGGTCGTCGCCAGGGCTTGCTCTGACGGACAACGACAGCAGGCATGACCTTCTTTCGCAGCTCGGGCTTGCCCTTCTTGACGGTGGCCATGACCATGTCACCCACACCAGCAGCCGGCAGACGGTTCAGGCGCGCACCGAAGCCCTTGACGGAGATGATGTACAGGTTGCGGGCACCGGAGTTGTCGGCGCAGTTCATCACGGCGCCGCTGAACAGGAGTCAGCCCATACGTCCTTTATTTCACCTTTTCACTTCATTTTGACACGAAAATAATTTCCAGCTCTTGAAGTATACCAAACCACCATGTCGACAGCGAAATCTGCTCGCAAGGAATGAAAAAGGGAAAGGCGTTAAACGTACACAGGCAGACCGAGAGTCATCTTGAGCTTGTTGCCCGCGGCGGCACCACGACTAGAGAAGAAAATAACATGTCAGCCTCAGATATCACTCAAACCCGTGATTTCAGACCCAATTTATCCATTCTCCCAGTATTCCTCGCAAAAACGATCCATCAAGCACGTCCCAAGTCAGGCGCAATTTTCGTGCTCTCCTCTGCCCACAATCTGCACCCGACCCGACCTCCGGACACGTAGGGGGAAATGGCGCACTCACCCTCTCTTCGACATTTTGGCAAGCTGTCACGTAGACGGACTGAGGATGCTGGAGGAGAAACGGATGGAGGGAGAATGGTCGAAAGGGACGTATCTGGGCGACGGACGTCGAGACTCTGTTCTCGTAGCGGGCCGGAATTTCCAGCGTGCTCGATCTCGCTTAGTGCGTTAGTGAGAGCGAGTGTGCAAAATCTTGGCGGGCCGCTGCCATTGGCTGCTGGCAACGGGTGGTCGCCGTACATGCCCTAACACTAGTCTGTTTCGGGACAGGCCTCCATCGACTGTACAGAGCAACTCTGCCATTTCACCTGAACGTCGCCAATAATCACCAGCGATTATATCCAAACCAGGGAGTAATAAAGGCAGAGATCCTGGCCTAAATCCTCTCTACATGATGGATAGGCTTAAGTTGCATTTGCAGCATAAATTCCCCTGGTTGAGTATTCTGCCTGTTGCATCGACGGCATCTCTCACATCGCAGTCGTATATAATCATGTGGCGTTTGTTGTATCGTATCTTCAATCAACGCAAAGGCCCAGCGGTGCCGTGGACCTTTCTCCCACTCCTTGCATCCCTGACAGCTGCCAGGCAGGTATGCTTTCTATGTTTCTTTTTGGCAAAGAATGTCGAGAAGCAGTCTGAGGTCGCAATTTTGGCGATTGTGGTAAAATCAGCTGAAAATGGCTCTCTTCCTCTTTGATTGTCTTTCCAGCCTTTGGGAGACAGAGATATTGCTTTTTGGGAAGTTTTGGAGTTGTTTCTGGCTGTATTCGCAACAAATATCTCCACTGATTGTGAGCCCGAAAGCAATTGGCAAATTGAAAGATCGCAAGAGCACATCATCTGAAAGAGTTGGTGGGCAGTCCACAGCTTACTCTGCCCAGGTTGGGAGTGCAGCTAGTCCAAACAAAACCTGTGGGACAGGAGCAGAGGGTCAGTTTATCTACAGCTTCATGCGGCCGGGAACATAGTGTGATAAGTCCAGGAAGTGGAACATCAGTCCTGATGAGATAGTGTCAACGTGGAATGGGGATAATCTTACGATTTGTTGGGAACAGAATAAAGACCTTTGATGATGAAGCATGAGAGTATTTCTGTAATTGGTAGACTGGTAGAGGACTGGTGTTCATCCTGAATAAAGACCTTTGATAGTAAAGCATAAGAGTATTTCTACAATTAGTAGATTAATAAAGGACTAGTATCTGTCCTGAATAAAGGCTCTTGATAGTAAAATATAAGACTATTTCTTAATAATTAGTGGATTAGTAGAGGACTGGTGTCTATCCTGAATAAAGGCCTCTAATAGTAAAACATAAGAGTAGTTCTTAATAATTAGTAGATTAACAAAGGACTAGTATCCTGAATAAAGACCTTTGATAGTGAAGAATGAGAGTATTTCTTAATAATTGGTGGATTGGTGGAGAACTGATGTTTATAAGGGCTGGCATTTGTCCTGGCAATAGCTACTTTTCTTTCCTTCAAGAGCATTACCTCTCACTTCTTCCTATTGGAATTCTTTTTCCTCTCACTACACTCTTTCTCGACGTATCTTTCCCCTGAATTCACACATTTCTCAACCTTTCTTCGCCATGTCTTACGAGTAGTGTGAGAATTGCAAATCATGCGAGCATGGTATAAAAGATTGTCGAGTCCCACGCTGCCATGGGTGTTTTGAATTAGGGCATAAGATCCGCCATTGCCCAGAAAGGCTACAATGTTGGACATGCAAAGAATATGGACACAAACAGGCTGATTGTCCCAAACGTCCTCTGTGTGAGCATTGTCACAAGAGAGGTCACGAGTCACGGGACTGCAGACATCGGCCGCAACCTGAGTGTGTGTCTCAAGGAGACGATGTAAGTTAATTGCAAACATTTGTCTTTGTCTGTGGCAAGAAATGCGCTAATAAATCCAATTCTCTGCAGGTTCATCCGTCAATCATATGCCCGAACCTCACAGATTGCATTGTCTACTTGACAAACGCATTAACAAAAAGTCAAGACCCTCGATTATCTCGCATACCATATGCGGAGATTATTAGCCATTGCGGAGGAACACAGACAGTTACAAGCGCCATTCTTGAGTCAATAGATCCTGCAGTAAGGGCTCTCGAAGGAAAAGAAATCACGACAAGACAGTACGTTACCCTTATTAAAAGTTATGGGATCTTGCTAATAAAACTAGGCTAGACGAAATCTTTTTAACACAGTCTAGAGAGCGCAACTGTTGGCCAAAAAATAGTGGCTATCTGAATTTTGTCAAAGACGATCGCGATGAAAAGTACTGGCGTCCTTACGTTGGCCAGTCTGAGAACCCCTTGTTGCGAATCAAGCAGCATAAGAACATCATCAATTTGGCATGCGATACTTTACACTACTATGTGATCTGGAAAGGCGATGGTCACAGATGGGCTAATTTCATTCGTCTATGGACCTTGATACTTCCTGAAGGCATGGATGAGAGTATCCATATTGTCTTCAACAATAAATATCCTCGAAATGGTGATGGGTCGTGTATTTCAATCGCTTCCCCGGAAAACCCCGGAAACATGGTTTGGCCCTATGAGTGAGACTCCTTATTCAGGAATTGGTCTCAATGTTGTTCCTCCAATCTTCCAGGGTCTCTCTCTCTCGCGCCGGCCACCCGACAACTATTCAAACTGGAGCTAGAGGGATCTCCTGATCCAGAAATTCGGTACTTTGGCACATGTCGAGGACGACGCATTTTCTTGCGAAGTATCTCTCATAGCAATGGCATACGACATTTAGTCGCTACAGCCTGTTACAGCCCGCACGCATACAGCCCCTTTTTATGGCTCCCCTATAGGCACCCCTTTACTGACGTAACTAAACACTAGATGATATCGTGGGAATAATTATAGTAGGTAGGGTTTAGATGGGGTTAAAAAAAACTCCCTAGTATTTGTGGCTGTTATTGATTGATGTAAAAAAGAAGGTCCCGCCGGGGATTGAACCCGGGTTGTCGGAATTTTTATTAATACCTGGGTAGGTAATTGTCAAACGTTGGGGATGTCAGTTTCGTCCGGAACATAGAGGGCAGTGGATTACTCACATCCGAAGTGCTACCACTACACCACAGGACCGGAAGGTTGGTGAATCCCCAAAATTCCAATTCATAAACCCTGAGTCCATAAGAGCTTTCTGGCCAAGCCCAACTCCGCATCCTTGTTCTTGTCATTGGAAGGGTTGGTATTACTCCGTATCACCCACCATGCAGGGCAGCAGCACGGGACCATGTCTTTTCGAGAAGGCTAAACCGACGGTCCCTCGAGAGTATACGAGTACATCCTCTTCCTCGAAAATCCCCAAACTATAAGGCTGATAATATTCGACTACAAACTAGGATATGGTGCATAAGACGGATCTAGACGCCTTTCAGATCGATGCTCAATAGTACATATGATAAACACAAAGACACCAGGATTGGAAGAGAGAAAAAAAAACAAACAGTAAAATGATCATAACGAAACTGCAGCAAACCATCCAAAATCCTGCAAAAAAAAACGAGTAACTAAAAGACAATGCAACAACACCTGCTGACTAGAAAACACCGTTCCTGTCGTGATCCCTTGCGCCAAATAGAGAATAGTGCAGAAAGCATCATGATTCTTCGGACTTCGCTGGCTCTTTCGGCTCAGAGGCTTCTTCTTTCTCTTTTTCTTTCTCGGGCTGTTGTTCTGCTTTCACCTCCGTCTCCGCTGCCGGTGCCGCTGCCTCTGTCTCTTTGGGTTTTTCGACACTAGGTTCGCCCGTCGCTTCCGCGGGCGCCTCCGTAGGCTGGGGCGCCTCGGTCGCAGGCGAGGCGGATCGTTCTGCAGGAGCAGGCTGCTCCGTGGCAGCAGGTTCCTGAGGGGGCGACGCGGGAGGCGTCTTCTCCTGTGCTGCTGCTGCGCCAGCGGCCGCAGGAGGTTGCTCCGGCTCTTGCGGTGCGGCGCCCGCGTCTTCCATGTCGACATCCGAACTGACATAAGTCAACACCGTCATTGGGGATGAGACCGCCTGCCCAGTCCCTTCTGGAGCCGCTTCCTTGCTCTCAGCGGCGGGCTCTTCGTCAGGCTTCGGAGCCGGCTTGGCTTCAGATGACGCGGGCTGCTCTACCGTTGTGGCCGGCGCTTCCGCCTTGTCCGCGTGGCCATCGGCCGTCGTGTCCATGTCTTCATCAGGAGCCGAGGAAGCTTCCCTGGGAGTTGCAATTCCACTTTCCACTCCCGAATCCGCGACATCAAGATGCCGGTAGTTCGCATGGTTTCGTCGCTTGGGAGCAGGTTGACGGCGGACGCCATTGGCGGCGAGCTCTTCTTCATCCTCACTGTCACTCAACTCTCCAGTCTTCTCGATGTACTGGTCAAAACGGCGCTTGGTGTAACGCTTGTCCTTATTCTCGTCCTCGTCCAGGTCGTCCAGGATCGCATCAGCCTCGTCATCCATGCCCTCCACCAATGGCTCGCGAGGAACGTCGGTCATCTGTACAGAGGGCGCGAATGCCGTGCGCTTGAGGTTTTCAATCACCTGACTGCGAATTTTATCAAGATATTCCTTGGTATTGGCGTTGTCCATATTGGATGGACGAACGTCGAGCTCGTAGTCCGGCGAGAAGTACTAACATCGTTAGAAACCAAAACTTAGAAAGACAAAATGGGACGGTGAAGACTTACTTCGTAGTAGTCGTTGTAGGGGAGCTGGGATCCCAGTATCTCGCCTGCCAGGATACCAGTCTCGAAAGCCCAGGTGCGGGCGACGTTGCGCATCGTATAACCTCCGCCACCCACGACCAGAGTAGGCAAGTTAAAGCTCTTCACGAAGTTGACGCAGTTGGCATGACCTCTCATGCTGAGGTTGAAGCATCCCAGGCGGTCGCCAGACAAGCTGTCGCCACCACACTGGAGGACAACGGCCTCAGGCCGGTACCACTCCATGACAGCCTTGATGACCGGCTCGAAGATACTCTTGTAGGAGATATCGTCAATGCCATCGCGGAGAGGAAAGTTGACGGCATAGTATTTTCCTTGGCCAACACCAATGTCGCGCAGTTCGCCAGTGCCGGGGAAGTACTCTCCGTACTTGTGGAAGGAGACAGTCATGACACGGTCCGTGGTGTAGAACGCCTCCTCGACGCCATCGCCATGATGGACATCAATATCGACATAGAGAACACGCTGCTTGAATCGCAGCAGCTCCAGGATACCGAGGACAATATCTGCACGCTGTCAGTCTGGTGGGGTGCGTTAGCGCAGCGGGTGCAAATCCAACTCACCATTCACATAGCAGAAGCCGCTCGCCTCGCTCTTCTTTGCATGGTGCAGACCACCGGCCCAGTTGATGGCGATGTCACATTTGTTGCGGTTGAGGCGCGCAGCACCCTCCATACTGCCTCCGGCACTGATGCCACAGAATTCAAAGAGACCATCGAACACAGGGCAGTCATCTCCGACGTTATACTTGCTCTGTTCTTTAGAGAACTGGTCCATATTATCTGGCGTCACTTTCGATAGGAAGTCGATGTATTCGTCTGTATGGAACTGCGTCATCTCAAATTTGGATGCAGGTTTCGCGCGCTGTCGAATTTGACTGTCAGTTATCATTCCAGACTGACGAGGGCCCAAAACCCCACGCAAAGAGAGGAAGCGTCCTTACATAAATCTCCATCTTCTTGTACAGTCCATAGTTCATTACCAGGCTGTGGGCCATCCTGATGCGGTGCGGCTTCATCGGATGGCCCGAGACGTAGGCATAGTTACCGACATCCGAGTCGTAGAAGTAGGCGATCTTCTTGTTCTGGTTCGGAGTGACAGTCAGGTTGATCGAGTCGAAGGTCGTTGCCCCCGACATGGCTGCGGTTTGTTTGAATCGAAATCGTCAAGAGAGAGCGAGTCTTGAGAGGGAGAGGGGAAGCAGCCCACGACTATAGAAAAGCAAAACCCACGAAGGCGGAGAGACGCGGAGTCAGAGAACCAGAGGACGGCTCATGAAGAGAAGGGGGTTGGAATTTCAATTCGCTGCCGCTCTTGTCGGAGACTGAGGACGAGATCCCTTGTGCCAGAACAGATTGAGGGCGCACAGGGAGGCGATTGAGGGCGGATGGAGGCTGGAGGGGAGAGGAAAGCTTCGAAGATGCCTCCGACGGGGGGAACTGGGAAGAAAGGCGGCAGAGCGCCGGCGGGCCAATGGCCGCGCGCCGCCAGCCGGGCGGAGCTCTGATTGACGCCAAGCAAAGCAAGTCAGCAGCAAACCGGAGGCACCATTACGACACCTCCACCGTCGCCTTCCTGCCTGCCGTCCTGTTTCTCTCTGTTTTCGCTCAGAAGTCGAGTCTGCCGTCGGAGCGATTTCTTCTCGTCTACTCTGAGGTAGCCAGTTCTGGTGGTGCCCTCCAGCTCGTCGCGACTTCTCACGCCCGGAGCTTCCTCACTGGAAGCCCTGCTTGACCTCCGCATCCTCCTTCCTCCCAACCCTTTGGACTTCTACATTTTCTCTCAAGATGGAGCGCTTTAACCGGATGCTCCAGGCTGCCCAGGGCATGGGCATGGGCAGCGCGGCTGCCGGTGCTGTAAGTCGTCCACCCTTGAAGCGTGCACGTGGCACCGAGTTGCTGGACAGGACGACCTGTTGGCGGTCTCTGGTGTGGAGGAGAAGATGCAAAGAGGAAATGAAAAGGTGCAAGTTGAGAGTGTCCGTGTTCTGATGAGAAATGGCGTGCAGGATAGCCCCAACCTGATCGACAACTCCGAAACCGTCCACATCTCGTCGCTAGCCCTGCTGAAGATGTTGAGGCATGGGCGAGCAGGTGTCCCTATGGAGGTCATGGGCCTGATGCTGGGCGACTTTGTTGACGAATACACGGTGCGAGTGGTGGATGTTTTTGCCATGCCGCAGAGCGGTACGGGAGTTAGTGTTGAGGCCGTCGATCCCGTGTTCCAGACCAAGATGATGGAGATGCTGCGACAAACAGGACGGTATGACGTGTAACTGCTACTGTGCTTCTTCGGCTTGCATATTGACTGGCCCTGGTTTTAGACAAGAGACTGTCGTGGGTTGGTACCATTCGCACCCCGGGTTCGGCTGCTGGCTGTCGTCCGTCGATATCAACACCCAGCAATCCTTCGAGCAGCTTACTCCGCGTGCTGTTGCCGTCGTCGTAGATCCCATCCAGTCCGTCAAGGGCAAAGTGGTCATCGATGCGTTCCGCCTGATTGCTCCGCAGACGGTGGTCATGGGCCAAGAGCCTCGACAGACGACGTCCAATCTGGGGCATCTGAACAAGCCGTCGATCCAGGCACTGATCCACGGCCTGAACCGACACTACTACAGCATTGCGATCAACTACCGGAAGACGGGACTGGAGGAGAACATGCTGATGAACCTGCACAAACACGTGTGGACGGAGGCGCTGCAGATGAATGATTTCCGCGAGGACGCAGCGCGCAACGTGGAACGCATGAAGCGGCTCGTCGAGCTGGCGGAGGGCTACGAGAAACGAGTCAAGGAGGAGACGGAGTTGACCAAGGAGCAGCTGAAGACCCGATATGTGGGCAAGGTTGATCCGAAGAAGCGTAAGTCGACCCTCACTAGCTGTTAATGCCTGACACTAGATACTGATGTAATTCCTTCTATACAGACATTCAAGACGTAGGCCAGGAGCTTATCGAGGACAACATCGTCGCCCTGTCGAGACAGATGATCGACAAGGAATCGTGCGTGGCCCGAGTACCAAGCACCACCAAGGGGGCCGAAAACGGCACCCACATGGACGTTGATGAAGAGCTATAGTGTTGGCCTACTTAGTAGCAGGTAGCACCACACCATATAGCATAGACGTATCTGGAATGATCAACGCATAAACGTTTCTTTTTTCTCTCAGTTCAATGAATACCAATCCCTATCGACATGATTAATAAACTATGTTTTACTTGTTCCGTCTGTAATTGTAGTAAGTAGGTAGGTAGGTAGTAAGGTAATAGGCAGGGAAGAGAAAGTTAAAAAATATAATATACAAGCCTTACAAGTCGCTAAACTGATACCTCGTCTACGTATGTTATGGACTTTTTTTTTTGTCTGGCCTTGGGCTGGTTGGTTTCCTCTACTCCAATATATAATGTCAATTCCTAGGTAGTTTTCCTTTTTGTTTTTTAATATATTTTTATTATTTTTATTTCATCTCATTACCGCTAAAATAATAAAAAAAGAGACAAGCTCACATACTCACTCCCCAATTTCTATCTACTGTACAGTTTTTTTTGCAGTTCAATTCAGTTCAGGTCAGTTCAATTTCTTGCATCCACTGCTACCATGGCCCAGTGTGGAGGCAAAACAATTAAAAAAAAGATGGGGACAGAGAAAAAAAAGATCACAACAAGGCCAATTATTCTAAAATTTGCCAAGACCCCCCTAATGCAGTCAGTCAGTCAGTCAGTCAGTGCCAATGACAATGACAATGGCAATGGCAATGACGGCTGGGAAAAAAAAGACATAGTATGAAGACATGATTATGTGAAGAAGAAGAAAGTATTTTCGTCGCAGGTTTCGGGTTCATCCGAGTTTAAATTAAAGCCCGTCAGTTGTCGAAATGAAGAAAGGAGAGGGATGCCATCATCTGGCCTGATTCTTATTTGGAATCGCCACCGCCGATGCCGAAGAAGCTCGTCAGGCTGCCTTTCATGCTCTTCATCTGCTCCTGGCGCGCCTTCTCCTCTTCGGCCGCCATCTCGGCCAGCCACTTCTCGCCGTTCTTGCGGATCTCCTCCTCCATCAGCTGGTAGTTCTTCTGGCCGCGCTCGCGGATCTGGTCCCAGAGCATCTTGCCCTGCTCCAACCCCTCGGCCGCCGATTGTTCGCCGTCCAGTGAACTGCGCGGTTTCAGGCCGAGCAGAGACGCCAGCTTGCCGACGCCCCGGCGAGGTCGTCGCGCCTGCTCCTCCGCCAGCTGCTTCTCGAACTTCTCCCGCATGATCTTCTCGCGTCGCGCGAACTCCTCGGGGATGTAGGTTCCCTCGAAGGACTTGAGGACCGGCCGCACGTCTTCGATGCCCATTCCGGCAACATACTCTAGGAAGGGAATCAAAGCCACCAGCGACTTGTCCTTGGGATCACCCTTCCACTTGGGA
Source organism: Rasamsonia emersonii CBS 393.64 (assembly GCF_000968595.1). Taxonomy (NCBI): domain Eukaryota; kingdom Fungi; phylum Ascomycota; class Eurotiomycetes; order Eurotiales; family Trichocomaceae; genus Rasamsonia; species Rasamsonia emersonii. Next base: position 55,480 of record NW_013563222.1, read on the forward strand.
AGAATGATGGCGTTCTCCGGTTGTTTCCGGGCGTGAGCTTCCACGGTGTCGATGAGGATGACTTTGGAGAGGTCTCGGTTCAAGTAAGACAGATCCTGAGAAACGTTAGATTAGTCAACGAACGGGGAAAAACACGAAAGTCAAAACGACGTGCAGGCATACCTTAATGTATTCTCCGTTTTCGTACTTGGTTGCTTCCCGGAACAGAGGCCATCTGATAATGCGGTAAGGGTCAAGCTTCCGCAGGACTTGGTCGGCCATCATGCTAGGAACGCTGGTGAAAAGGACGAGCTCGTAGTACTGGTTGAGATAGCGCAGGAAGTAGTCCACACCGGGTCGCTTCGCAACACGCCATCCGTGCTCCCTCGTCCACTCGCTGTGGACGAGCAGGTCCTCCAAACTCAGCACCAAAGTATACGGTTGTCTCATCGAGGGATCCTCATCCGGAAGGAGCTTTTCGAACGCCGGGTCACGGTAGTACTTGGTGATATCATTCAGGCGGGCCTTGATGCGGTTGTAGAAGAGACCCAAGCCCCATCCCGACGGGGCGTCTGGGTGCGCCTTGGCCTCCTCCTCCGAATCCCAGTTGCGACCCAGGTACATAGTTCCGGCGATACCACCCAGCAGGAACAGCACGTACATCACGTTGGCCATGCGCTGTCTCCGGCGGTCCAGAGAGGAGACATAGCCATCCTTGGGTATGTCACCGCCGATATCGCCCGCGTCAAAGTCATCCGCACGGGACGGGTCTTCGGTCAGGTTCAGCGACGTTGATCCACGTTTCTTGGAGCGTGCTGCTTCTAGCTCTGCCGCCAGCGTGGACGGAATGCCCTGGGTGAGATCTGGAAGAGGCTTCTGCGGCTGTCGCGCCTCCGCAGCATCCTGACCTGGCGCGGCGGTTTCGAACTCAGTCTGATGGGGGGAGTACTCCTGCTGCGACGACGGCTGTCCAGGCTTGGTTTCGCTGTCACCGGCCGCAGTATCGGTGGACTGAGGGGGAGTGTTCTTCGTCGACTCGGCGAACTCGGTCTGGTGCGGAGAATAGTCCTGCTGCTGCGGCGTACTCTCTGACGCGGACTCGGACGGCAATTCCGACTGCTCTGGCTTGGAAGACTTGGACGAGCCAGGCAGCTTGTACGGCACCTTGGGCTTACTGTTTTTGGCGTACCATCGCGGACGCTGAGCGGCAGCAATGGACAGGCGTGTGGCGGAGGGAACAGGCCGGGCCCTCACCAGGGGCAGGATGGCACGGCTAAGCATGGTGGGAGGAGAGTGTGCACATTTAAACGGAGAACAGAGAGCTGCAGATCAACACGCAACCATGCCGTGGCAGAGCAGGCGAGGGCCAGCAGAGGCGTCTTGTCGTTGCTGGTGCGGATATCGAAAAAATCGGGATGGAAGCTGCTCTGCTGCGGCGGGCGGCACAGGCCAACCGCGCACGCCGCCCGCCGCTAGAAAAGCCGCCGCTCCGCCATTCCTTCTCTTCTTTTTCTTTCTCCCCAGAAAGTTGATATTGACCAACCCAGACAAATTTGACCCAACACTCCCCTCTCCCATGGATGCCGGGTTGTATTAGCTGGGGAGACTAATGAAGCTCGCTTTCAGTCCCGCCCCCAAGAGCGGCAGCTAGGCCACCTCTGAGCTGCGCAGCCCCGTTAGCGAGGATATATCTCTCTTGCCCTGTCTAGTACTGTGACTACTGTCTCCAGGCTGTATAATTATGGAATATAATTGATTTCTGTTTATTCTGTCGCTGTCTTGCTGAAGTATCCATAGAACAAAGAAGAACCGCGAAGAAAGAACCATGACCAGCACTCTCGAAGACGCCTTGGAGAAGGTCACCCTGGAGGACCGGGACTCTGAGGAGGAAGACGAGGAGGAGGAAGAGGACGACCAGCTCGAGGACATCACGCCCTTCCGATTCTTCGATCTGCCATCGGAGATCCGTCTCAAGATCTACAGCCTGGTGCTCTTTGGGTCGCGACGAAAGGCAGGACCGCGGCCCAACGGCAATGTCGGCGCCTCGTCCAGGAACAAGCCCCTCGCACCGCTCTCCCACCGGCTGTCCCTCTTCCTCACGTCTCGCCGCGTCCACGACGAGGCCTCGCAGCTCTTCTACTCTGCACAGACCTTCCGCGTGTTCCCCATCCAGGACTTCTCGCGGCTGCCCACCCTGGCCAGCCTGGCCCCTAGCTACCGTCCGTTGATCACAACGGTGGAGTTGATCCTCGGGTCCAGCTGGACGGCGCCGCCCAAGTCGTGGCGCGCCACCCGCCGGCTGGGACTGCAGCAGATGGTGCGCGTCAGGACGCTGAAAGTGTTCGTCCAGTGCGATCCATCGCACCCGGTCTTTGAAGGATTCCGCATCTCCAGGGACTTCTACACGGAGTTTGCCGGTAATCTGCTGCACCAGATCCTCCAGCAGCTGCCGGGTCTGGTGCAAGTCGAGTTCGACGCCTGGCCGTCCGTGCAGAAGAACGGGCCTCTGATGAGCCGGCTGCTGTCTGAAGTGCGGGCAGCAGGGAAAAAGATCCTCTGGGGGCCCGAGAGGGGCTGGTCGGATTTTGATGACGACGATGATGGTAATTATGACTGTAATGAGGACCAAAATGTAGCCAGTCACCAGTCACTGGATGACCAGCGCCCTGACACTGTCTTGTTGCCGCCGATGAATGCTTAAGAAGACTATTACGAACTGTGTTACAGCATATTGTATGGTATAAATTTGTATATTAGTCTCTGATTAGAATATAATGCCAGCAATGGCAAGCATCTCGCCGGAACTTCTGCTCATCTATTATTTGTGCAGTATGCTGATCGTATATCAAGTCCTATGCAAAATGATCACCTTCCCGACCTCATTCTCCTGCCAACGCATTAATTATTAAGTAAGGTATATCATTACACATAACCCCCGAAACCTCATGATCCACCAACGTCTTCCCAGCCTTCTTATCCTCCATCAGCTCCCTCAGCGCAGCGACCAGCTTCTCCACCGCCGCGGGCGAGTTCTGATGATGGAAGACGAGCCGGCCACTGGGGAACAGCGTCACGCCGTGTCTTTTGCCGTACTCGACAAACGCTGCGGCGGGGATGCCGTCCTTGGCCAGGTCGAGCACGATCATGTTCGTCTGCACCGGCAGGGCGATCGTGTAGCCCAGCGCGCGGATGGAGGCTGCGGTTTGCCGCGTCAGGGCGTGGACTTGGGGGAGACGAGGGATGGTGTGTTCGAGCGCGGCCAGGGCGGCGGCGGCCATCATTCCGGGCTGGATGATGAATGTTAGTATTCTTCTTTTCTTCAACTGCTTGCGAGAGGATGGTAAGAGCAACTCACCTGCCTCGTCCCCCCACCAAACATCTTCCGGAAATACTTGGCCCGCTGGATAAACTTCTTCGAGCCGACGATGACGCTGCCCATGGGCGCGCCCAGCCCTTTCGCCAGACAGATGCTGATGCTGTCGAAGCAGGCGCAGTACTCCTTCAGATCGACGCCCTCGGCGACGACGGCGTCAAAGAGGCGCGCACCGTCCAGATGCATGGCGATGGGCCGCTCGCCCTCGGGCACGGGGAAGCTGCGCACGAAATCGGAGATCTCGCGGGCGTCTTTGAGCGGGAGGATGGTGCCGCTGAGGGTGTTTTCGAGCGAGACGACGCGGGTAGGGGGGAAGTAGACTGCCTCATTATCAGCATTATCATGTACATAGATTATGTATGGATGTACGTACTGCTCCCCTCAGGAATGATATGCCTCTTCACATCGTCAACCGTCAAATGCACCCCGTTGCTGGGATGCACCTGCGTGACCGACGCCTGCGACATGACGGGCAGCGCGCCCGTCTCCCAGCAGTGGACATGGGCGCGGTAGTCGAGCAGCACCGTATGCGGCGGCTGCACCAGGTGCGTGCGCAGGCAGATCTGGTTGCCCATCGTGCCCGACAGCACCCACAGCGCGGCCTCCTTGCCCGTCATCTCGGCCAGGCGGTCCTGGAGGCGGTTGACGCATTCGTCGCCGGACTCGTCGTAGAGGTCGTCCTGGAAGGATGCGTCGATGATGGCCTGGTCACGTCAGTAAGACAGTGTCTTAGAAAGAAGGAGATCAATTGCGAATTGGAAATCCCCCCTTCAAACCATGTAAGAGAGACATTCATCAGGATCCTATGTACGTACCTGCATCATATCCTCCGTCGGAACAGTCACCGTATCCGATCGAAAATCATGTTCCACGCGCCTCTGCGCATCGCGCAGGTTCTTCGTCGTTGTATATCTGAATGTTGATGGTGGTGTTTCGTCTTCTTGGGAGGTTGTCGTTGTTGCTGCTGTGCTCTCTCCATTATTGCTATTATTATTAAGGTTATCAAGATTAAGATTATGGGTATCCTCCGCACCAGGCTCACCGCCGGCATGACCGTTCGAAGACGTAGATGCAAGGGGAACCGTCTTCGTGGCGGTGCTCTTCACGGCTGGTGGCGATGGTGAGGGTGGGAGGTCCGTAATACCAGGAGCCATGGTGATAGAATGGATGAATGAAATGAATTGGATGAATAGAAGATAAGAAATAATAAGGGTGAATTGAATGAATAGAATCCAATCCACGGAAAGGAAGAAAGGTTCCGTCTCCGCGTACAGAAGAAGATGTGTCAAATTGTCGACTCTGTTATCGGAGACTTTTCCAGTAGGAGGATCTATCTTATCATCCCGTCTTGTCGAATATGACGCCTCCGTCGAAGCACCAATGGAATAATAATACTGGCCTAGGCTAGGGATTATTCCAGCTTACTAAGGATGAAGAAAGACATCAACATCAGCAGTGGAGAAAATGAGGAATCTGGCCAGGGAACCGAACGGTCATAGTTCCAGAAACGTTATAATTGAGGGGAACCAAAAATAAAAAACAGATAATACCAAAAAGAAAAATCTCTCAAACAGATCGAGAGAAAAGAAACGGAAAAAAAAGATAAGACTTCCTGTCTGAGTCATCATCATCATCCAATGTGTAGTGGTCTGGTCTGGCTTGTTGCTCCCTTTTTTTCCTTCTGCCGACTTTGCTCTTCATCCACCATGTGAATTTCCATTATTACACCGCATTTGGCCCCCGTTCGCCACATGATTCAATCGCCAGAAATTTTTCCTGCTGGTGATTATTCTTTCCTGGTCGAGTGGATCATCGAGCAGCCGTTCGGGAATTGAGCGGTGGGTCGGGCAACGCGTGGAACAGCCGATGCAAGCCGAGACCAGCCACACGGGCATCCAAGATTGTTCCCCAGGGGTCCGGCCAGGCCATGCAAGTATTCCGTCGCTCTGCAGCGCGTGCTCGAGCCTCGATCCTGAGTTTCCCTCGGAATACTCCGTACTATCGCTATCAAAGTAACCTAGCACCGCTGCGCTCCCCGTGTAACCAGCCCTCTGCCCGGGAAAGTAGTGCAAGAAATGCGGAGATCTTACCCGCATGCAGGGTAACAGCTGCCTTTTTGGATACTCATGGCGGCGTGTATGTTTGTGTTAGGACATTGTTGAGCCCTCAGTGCGCACTCTCACGTAAAGTTGACGTCTTGAAATCCCGAGACGTCCCAGATCCCCGTCATGTCAAACGGGAAGCCGTCCATGGTGCCAAACGTTCCTGATATAGACATCATGTCGTCGACAATGTCATTGTGAGTGTGTGTCTCCGGCAACCCCATGGTCGCAGGGGTCATTGTGAGATTATTATTATTGTTATTGTTATTCTCATCCACGGCCCCTGCATTGTTATTAGTGTTCTTGTCTTGGTTACCGCCACTTGCGCCGCCGATGTTACTGCTGATAATCTCTGGATGTCTGCTCAGGATGCGTTCGCAGTGGTCGAGGCACATGTCGGCCACGTCCCAGTCCTCTTCTTCTCTGACTCGTCGCAGGATCGAGCGGAGTGTATCCACGTTCGCCAGACATGACCGGGCTACTTCTGGATCCGTCGTCTCCAAAGCGCACCGGACAAGCAGGGTCGCCGTCGACGTGAGGTGAAAGGCGCTGTCTAAGACAATGTAAGATTTCCAAGCCATTCCTCAAAGGACAGTTCCGTCGCACGTACATGGCAACCAGAACTCCCGGAAATGGACATTCTGCAATGATGCCATAAATTGGACAATTTCTTCCGCCGCTTTTCGGCATTCCGTTTGAAAATACCGGCGGGCTTCGGGATTGTCGGTGTCTGAATTGTTTACTTCCTGTTCATAATTAGCCACATACGCAAGTAGAGCGAGGACGGTCGCGAGGATCTCACATGTAATTCCACACGGCAGACTAGCATCTTAACGGCAAGGAACGCTAGATGTAAGCTGCTGGTGCCGCAGATAGAAGCCTCGGAAGACTGCGAGGGCGCCCTCAGGAACTCCGGTAGTGAATCCTCCCACGTATCGAGGTCCGTTCGGATATGCCTCAGCTTCTTGGACGTTTCCCTGGCAGATCTCGGCTGAAGCTGATAGACCAGCGGTAGCAACTCCCCCAAGATCTCCGTTAACCGGCAGAGCGCAATATGACAGTGTGCGGCGCGGATATGCTGGGACGTGGCCCGGGGCTGGGTCACCAGCACTTCCACACTCGGCAAGGGAACATCGTACTGGTTTTTAGCAATTTGAGGCGGAACGCCATGCCCAAAACTACCCCTGAAGACAGTGTCAGCACAGTGGAAATATTGAAGGTGACGTTACCGCAGAACATACCAGCGATCATGGATCACGACCCCCCACCACAGACGGATCCGCTGCTTCTTCTCTTGGAGTGAGATTTTCCAGTTGCTCGGATCTCGATTCAAGCCAAGACAGTGAGAAAGAGACACCAACCGGCCGCAACTGATGGCATTTCCCGTCATGGAAAAGATCGGTCGTCCAGTGAGATCAACTAAGGCCGCACTCAGGGACGACAGTCCCGGAGCAGAGAACTCTTCGTGGAGAGCAGCCACGGTCAAGTTGATCGCATATCGAACGTCAGGTTTGGGATGGCGGGCCAGCTTGGGTGTATGCTTCCAGTAGACCAAGGACATTGCATAAACTTGACATAGTAACGTAGTGGGCGGATCGTCCGGGGCCCCCGAGATGTAGGCTTCCCAAAAGGCTTGACCGTCAAAGATGGGGAACGCGACATTGAATCGGTCCAGAAACCTTATAGAGAGATTAGAGACGTCACTGCAAGGGAGAAGGCGAGAGGACCTCCACATACAATCTAACGAGATCATGTCGGAAGGGGCCCAGAATCTGCTCCAGAATTTCTTTCTGGGTCTCCCCCGGCGGATTTCCCACACGGACACCCTGCCTGCGTCTGGACACCGTCGTGTAGAGCACCGGTTTTCGCGGGTCATTCGAGTAGACTTTGTACGGTTTCTTCCCTGTCTCGACTGATTTGCTGGACCTCTCCGAAGGCATGTACTTCTCGATCACCTGCGCATCCTCTGCCGCCACGGGCCCAACAATGAGCACAGATTCATTCTGAGGATCCTGCTCGTCCTTGCGGCGTCTCTTGTCATCGTCCCGGCTGTCTCTGGTTCGATGCAACGAGGGCGAGCTGTGTCCCTTGTCCGATAATGAGTCTCCCGGATCTTCAACAGACCCCGCAGCCAACTCCGACTCCCGTCTGCGCTTATGGCCCGCGAGAGACTGCGACCCGGGCGACGGTTTCGTGTCTGCATTGACCGAAGAGGACTCGGGCGGTGGATCCTCCTGGTAATGGCAATCGGCACCCTGGACGCGGCAAAGCAGACAGGACTGGCCCGGGATGTCGACGGTGCATCGCGACTTGCGCTTCCTGCAGAGGTCGCAGGCCCTCACCTTGTGAGAGCGGTATGGCCGGGAGCCAGCATTGATCACACCCGTCTGAGGTCGTGAGGCAGGCATGGGCGGGGGCATGCTGCACTATACCGAGGACATTTTAATGTGAAGCTCACGAGATCGTGCACAGTATGGTCGAATCGAATTGGCCACGCGTGTTGAGTGCTCCGCTCTGCAGACGAGACGAGACACGACTAATTGATCCAGCCAGCCTCCATAATGCTCTGGACGATCTCTTGTGGTCGCCAGTCGAGTTCTAACTTCTCGCATGCTGCATCAAGTCTCGACCGAGCCAGAAAGATATCGGCCACACGTTGATCCGGCGAGATTGCGGGGAACGCTGAGTCAGCGCTTAGTCAGCAGCGGCTGCACGTGTGCGGGAGCCAAGACGCCTGTCATAGGGCGATCGCCTGCACGTTGCTTGTTCTATTTTGGGAAACCGATACAACGCTGGGGGCCATCTCCAGCCCCCAGGCAAACGCTGCACAGCTCTCCGTTCACGGTCAGCTTGACCTACTGCCCACCCGTTTCACTCCCTGCCCTCGTATCTACCAGATACTATTACCCTGCCTGGCTGTCGCTGCTTACTCCGAGGGCAGATCAGCATTAGATCTGCTGGACTGAACGATAGATAGATACCCCGCATCCGAAGCCCCGTCCTAGCACCGCGCTACGCGAGATGAACCCCGGTTTCATGTGTGCGAAATAGACGTGTCGGCGTCGCAGACACTTCCACGGCAGCTCTTGCGGGGAGCCTCAACCTCCCCACGCTGTCGCGAATCGCGCTCCTCCGCGTGTGGGCCAACTGGCGGAGCAGACGACCTCTCGGTGTCACCATGTATGGCTCTGGGAGACGTTCTGGCTGCGTGTGTCGGAATCGAAAAGTATCGGGCCTGTAGCGGGCGCAAATAGCTGCAGCCAGCCAGGATGGATCACGATGTCCGCCATTCTATAGCACAGGAAGGGGACGACGGGGCGGCTGCTAGGGCTGATGCCTCGCCAGGAGAGGCACAGCGAGCGGTTTCTTCCTTCTACTGTCTGCCTGCCAAAGTCATCGAGCAGTGAGTGACCTCTGTGAAACCAGTGGAGTTGCCGTGCACTTAGATTCTGCGTGGCCGCCCTTGGTATTGGGTTCATTAGGGCTCTCTCCAACTGCTTACTTGCACTTGATAGGATTCTATATACCGTGGATGCGAATACATTCGCGTCTCTAGCCCTTTTGAACCGCCAATGGAGGCGGATATCGGACACCCCAGAGCTCTACGCCCATCATATATCCCGATGTCCTCTCTTCTCAGTGACGCGAGACGTCATCGCTGATCCCTTGCGGCCACAAGACTTGCCCTTATTGAAGAGGACATTCGCTCGAGAAATCCGACGAAATGCCTTTGAAGTGTTCCTTCGACCCACAAAAACCCTAGTCAGTCTGATTTCGACGTCGACCGGCTCCTCCACTGCACTTCCCCAGGGCGAGGCTCTGAAGTTTTCCTTCTCCCCCAATGGACAGATCCTGCTCTGCCTCAGCTCGTCGAGAATCTTCGTGCTCGATGTCGCATCACCTCGGATTACGGTGATGCATGAATTGAAGACTCTGAGAATGCCTCTGGCGGCGACGATTCTCGACGATGGCAAGCTCCTTGCCGTGGTCTCGTCTAGGCACCAGGTGAATATCTACCATCTTTCTAAGGAAGAGGCACAACATGTCCAGAGCTTCACTCTGAACGACGTCCCTCGAGCCCTTACCCTGTCCCCAACCGGAAGTGTTCTCGCCGTCGCGTACGATGGAAGTATCGAAGTATACGCCTTGGGAGAGAACGACCTCGCAACGCAGCGAAGAGCGGTGCGTTGTATCGGAGTCGACACCCTCTCATTCACCTCCGACGGGACCATGCTGATCGGATCATCTGTGGACCCCTCCAGGGCGGAGGTCGTCACGATTACGGCCTCCTTTCCCACAGATTCCGCGGTGGATGTTGGCTCAAGTAATGCACAGGGTCAGATTTGGACAACTCAGATACTCTTCCCCGAAACGATTTCGGGCTACAGTCATGTGTCTCTGTTTCCTGGTCATGTCGGAGGCGAGGACAATTGGATTGTAGGATTTGACCACGAGATCGGGGCATTCCGTGCGGTTCGAGCAAACGATGCGAAAACGGGGGCTACGTTCTTCATTGGACCGACATCCAATGATGGGTTACAGGAACCACAACCGGCTCTTAGTCCAGCAGTGGACCCCAACGGTGAACTTGTTGCTTTAGCATTCCAAGGTTGTGGGGTTTGGTTGTACGGGCTGCCTGATCACGTCGGTCTTACTCCATTGGAAGCGAATGGGACCCTCGGCGTGAACGGCACGCGGATCTTCACGCAGTCGTCCCCTGATTCCCCTTCAGATGATGCTCTGATAGCGGATGGGACCAACTTTCGCCGACTGCAGAGGGAGATTACTCAGCCAAGCCTGCTGATTCGCGGTTATAAAGTGGCCGACATTCCCGGGCTGACGGCAGCTCGTTGGGTTGGGCAACGCTCCTCTGCTGAGAGCACTGGTCCAGGCTGTCACAGGCTAGTCGCCGTGGCTCCGGGCGGTGTCATCTCCTCGTCCTTGGGGGATGAGGCCATTCCGGCCGATGGTGGAAGGATCTTTATCTTTGACTTTGAGCCTTCGCCAAGGGACGGCGGGTCAGTGGAGGTAACTCTGGAGTTGGGAGAGGCCGAACCCAAAATTCTAAAAGAGCAGAATGCGAACCTTGAACAAGAAGTGGAGCTGGAGAGGAGGAGAACGCAGCTACGTCGCGGTGTCGTCGGCTCGCCGCGCTCTAACGTTGGGGATAGACCAGGGAGCCTTTCTCGTCAATCCTTCCCGATCGCTAGGAGCAGCTCGCAGAAATTTGCACACAGCAGCCAACGGGGGAGTCGTTCCCAGGCGAGCTCGCCAATCGGGGAGGAGTTTGGAGACCTCACACTGTTTCTCGATGGTCCTTACAGCAACACCGCGCCACGGTCTCGAGATACGCTACATCGCGCGGCTACAGCTGCGGCAGCTAGTCGTAGGAACCAGGCTCGATATCGCGCCCAGGAGAATTCCGATCCAGTCGAACCGCAGATTCCCCATGAAAGCGATGCAGACAACTGGGTTCCTCCGCCTCCTCCGTATACGCGAGACCCGGAAGAGCCTCTTCCTGAGCACATCAGGCGACTTCTTCTTCCGACCATGATGGAACCGGCTGGAACGGTCATGGACGCGCCTGTCGAAATCCGGAGGGCCCATACGACAGTTGATGACACGATGGGCGAAGAGAGTGGGCGACCCCGGACTCGTCTTGAACGAATCGGCTCCATCAGTGGATCTAGGCTTCTCAGACGGAGGCGGAGTGCTCGAGGGACATCGAATGCTGGAGATGTTCCGGCCAGCAGACGCATGAGCCTGCGGCTCAGTAGGCGGGAGTCAATCTTTGGTACAACCACGTCACAGCCCACTCTACAAGCTCCAGGAACAGAACAAATTCCCCCGGTTCCTCCAGTGCCTCCAGTTCCTTCAGCTGCCCCAATTCCTTCCGTCGCGCCCGTTCCGCCTGTTCCTCCAGTCCCCCCAGTCCCACAAGTTCCTATTCCTGGTCTTTCTCCGCTACCGCCAACTACTGCCGGTACTTTTACTACTCAATCAACCGGTCCTCAGAGGAGGAAATCGCAATTCCGCTCTTCACGTTTGACTGCGGGCCTTCTGCATCGGGCAGGGAGCCGAACTGGGAGGCGGGATCAGGCGCAAGAGTCGGGAAATATTCCCGGGATTGATAGAAGCCATTCAAGAGCGAGTCATACGTTTGCCCAATCGTCACCTCACCTCCCCCTGGGAGAATCGACTGTGCACCGGATGAACACAATCCTCAGTTCCGACTATCGAGGCGGCCAGGGTGATGTCCACCGGTCCCGTTCTCGGTCAGAGGACATCCAATCGCCCCTGCGACTGACTCAGGAGAATATCCAGAGTCTGCAGCAGACAGAGGCAGGTCAGAACCTGTTTGCACGACCCAACCCAGACGAGCACCGTAATTGGCAGGCCGCAGAGATGGAAGCGTGGCGGGCGCGCATCGAGCAGTGGAATCTCCAAACGATCAACGAGAGACGCAAGAGCCGCAGCAAATGCACGGTTATGTAGTCACCACAATTTCCTTTCATTTGATTTCATTTTCATTTTCTTTTCATTTCCTCATCTCCACTATCTGCTGTCTTTAGCTACGATCCACTTCATTTCCTCCATGTGTTGCTTGTATATATACCCATGTCATGTCGTCCAGTGTCGAAGACTAACTAGATGCGCTGTATAGTAAGATACCATGTCACGCATTTTATTATTTAATAATGAGCTCCCTCGTTTCATTCTACGCACACCCACAGACTGTCTCTATCTTTTGTGTTTTCTCTCGGCTTTTCACTTGCTTGCTTGCTTGTCATGTTATGTCGTGTCGTGTCTGTTCCGAGTCAATCGTTTAGACTTTATTTTTTACCTTTTCGTTATCGTTTTTGTTCAACCGTCGTGTACTGCATGTACATACATAGTTGCTTGCTTACTTATTTCGGTGCATTCATTCATTCATTCATTTATATATCTTTGAAGCTTAGCTTAGCTTGCGTCCAAAACTCCTCTCAAGAAGACAGACAGTCACAGACTATACTAAATAGGCCTCTACTCTCTCATTTTCTTATCTTATCAATCCTGCAGTCCTGTGCTGTCCTGAATTGAATTTCGGTGCGTAATTTATTTATTTATCTGTCTGTTCTGTCTGTCTATCTGCTGTCTCTTGTAAGGGGATAAATACTAGATAGAGAATTGAATCTATATAAACACGAAACACGACGGTTGCTAGCTGGCTACATAGGGACACACTGTATATGTAGGGAGTACTGATGAATACTGCGTAGGGGAATCATGTCACATTCATGCAAGCACAATACCATAGCAAGTAACATATACAAGATCTACAGTAAGAGACAGTACATATATATGATAGCATGACTAAGGGAAGATAGATGGTATCATCACACTTCTGCGTCTTCTTCAACAGCCTCCTCCCCCTCCGAACTCCTCCTCCCTCCACAACCACCACCACCTCCTCCTCCTCCTCCGCCACACGCTCCGAAGAAGCCGCCTATTCCGCAGTTTCCCGCGTTCCCCGCGCCCAAGCCCACGTTGTCGACTTTCCACGCGCCGAGCACCAAGCCCGAACAGCCCGCTGCTGTTCCGCAACCTGCCGCTGCCACGGCGGCGGCACACGTGCTTGCAGCGCAGTTCCCGTAGGCGTGCAGCCCGCCGTTCATGCATGCCGGGTTGCAGGCGTACGCGTCCGCGTTGACGCCCGGGTCGCTCATGTACGGCGCGTAGAACCCTACGGCTAGAGGGACGCCCCAGACCATCGGGGCGTAGGACAGGGCGTCGCCGGAGTCCTTGTTTTTGCTATTCTTGCTCCGCCGCTTCTCCGCCCGCCGCCGCGCTTTCTCGTAGTTGTTCCGCAGCTGCATCTCCCTGACCCGCGCTGCGCTCAACGACAGAGGGTCGCCTTTCGCGCGTACGGCGTTGTGCGCCGAGATGTGCGGGTTCTTCTCCGGGTCGGACGAGATGTTCGGATCGTGGTGCAGGTTCTCCGCCGCGGAGCGCGCGCGCGCCGTCGAGCCCGAGCGGAAGAGCCCGCCGCTGTACAGGATAGGCTCGCGGACTGCCTCGCAGTACCAGCAGGTGCATTCGCTGTAGATGCCGCCGTCCGTCAGCTTCTTGTAAATCTTGCTCGTCCACTCGAAGCCTTCCGACAGCTTGTTCTCCTCCACCTTGTCGTCGTGGTCGATGAACGTGCCCTTCGTCTGCTGCTTGGAGAACTCGAAGTAGCGCGCCGGCGACAGCTGGTGCGTGTGCCACGCCAGGTCCACGTCCAGCGTCGGCACCGCCATCTTGTCCGGGTACCGGCTCATGATCTCGAAGAAGACGCCGTACTTGCGGATCAGCCGCTCCATCGTCGCGCTCAGCGCCGGCGAATGGATCCAGTCGAGATTGTCCATCTTCTGCACGAAGGTCCCCTGGCGGATCACCGCGCCCACGAGGTCGAGCGCGAACGGCGAGCTGTTCTCCCAGTAGCGGGACATCATCCGCCGGAAGGCGATCCTCTCGTCCCAGAGCAGGATGTTGGCCACCCAGTTCGCTTCCGTCATCACCTTCTTGTCCTTGAAAAGCTCTCCCAAGTCGCGACGGAGACTCTGCATGTCCTTCACGGATGATGTCTCCTCCAGCCGCGGGTCGGTGGACCGGAGCAAGCGTTGCGAGGCCGCCTTGAGCAGGCGGTTGGGAAACGTCTGAGGGTGGCGCTTCGCGGTGCTGGATTCAGGGATCCCCTTGACGTTGTACAGCGTGCCGGGCATCGGCCGATCAGCCTGGATAAGCGCTTCCAGATCCTTGCGGAACTTTGCGACCCGGAGTCGCTGGTGGTCGACGAAGTACGAACAGTGGGGACAGGAGCACTGCAAGTTCTTGTCCGCGTAGCCCGTCGCAGACTCGAACGCCTTGTCCAGATCGGAACTCATCTCGCCGCTCGTCCAGGGAACAGTGAAGGACTTTTGGCAGCGGGGGCAATCGAGCAACTTCTCAGGCAGGTCGTCCAGATTGTCCCAGGACCGGCCGACCCGCGTCTCGAAGCTGGTCTTGGCCGCGTCTCCGGGCCGGTATTCGAAGGACTGGTTGTCGATACACTGGTCGAGAACGTCCCAGGGGAGACCAGCCGCCCAGAAGGTCATTTTCGCATTGCGGATGCAGTCTTCGAGGAAGGAGCGTGGGTTGAGCATGTATGCGTGCCAGACCATCACCACGTCTGAACGTAACACATCAGTCAGAGAATAAAACAGTCAGACGGGAAATCGGGATACTCACCCAAAGGAGGCATCTTGTCCCGCGTCCACACGATACGATCACCAGGGTTGGTGATGTCAAGATACTTGGGATCCGTGAGGTCCAGCAAAGTGGGCGGATCGCCCCAAGTCGGCACGCAGGTCGACCACCACGACGTGAAGCGATCGACGGCTCGGGCAGTGTATACAGCCCAGCGCTTCTCTCTGATGCGGGCGAGAGCACGGAACCGGTCCTGCTGCGAGGCGAACTTGTCCGCCTGGGCGTCGTAGATGCCGAACAGGCCGTCGTCGCACGACACGGCATCCCGCAGGTCGGCGAAGGCGGCCAGGAGTTTCAGATGCGCAATGCACTGGTCTTTCGCGACGGTGGACTCTGTTGGCGGGCCGGGATCGGATAGATCGAGGGGAGGGATCTGAGGCAGTTTCTGCGCTTGCGCTTGCTCTTCTTGCTCGTCGTATGACGGTGGAGCGTCGGGCTCGAACCCGGGAGGAGGCGTGGATTTTCCGTCTTTTTCGTCTTTTGCCATGCTGTATGTACGCGTGTATGTATGACAGTAGGAAGATCTTCAGATGGATGGATCAGATGTTGGTGTCATGTCAGTCTCCAGACCCAGGTCATACCCCAAGGAGGGTAAATGGATCAATCAATCAATCACAAAGATGAACTATATTCAATCTGGAATGAATTCACTGCCGATGCTATTATTTATAAGAATGGTTCTTCTCTTGGAGATGGACAACACATGTACTCAGGACAGTGCCTGCTGGGTCGCTACAGGGGCCAAATGCGAAGATGAAGAGACGAAGAAGACATGATAAATAAGGTTCACAGTCCAGCCAGCTTACTGACAGAAATAGCAACCAACACCAAACCAAAGCAACACCAACATTAGCGGGCATAGCGACGAGGCTCAGCGGGGGCCTCGGGATAAGGTTGGTTAAGTGGTTAGCGTTGGCATCGCGGCTGTGTTAGAACTTTTAGGGGCCTAGGGCATGCACTAATCACCGTGCATTCCTGGGGATGCAAAGGCAAATCATGCAATGACGATAACCTCTGTACTCCACGGTCAACGAGCAGCATGAGCATCGTGGGGCAATGCGATCATCGCATGGCTGTGCCCCATCTGCACAGGCAGAGTAGTAGTTATTGCGGGGGCGGAATGGATCATGCTCGGTGATAATTGGTAGCCTGGCATTGTCCATAATTACTAACACAGCCCCATTGAGAGGATCTATCTGGCATGATTATTCTCCACAGAAGAACACACCAGATGTCATTGGAGAATTCTACTGCAAGTCTGTAGGAGGTACATGTAGTTATGCAAATACTCCGTACGTAGTTGAATCGGAAACGGAGCAAGAATTCTCCGGATGCGGCTTGTTTGCCGGGTTTGCATCCACGTGACCCGATGAGTCATGAGTCACCTGAGCCCCCGAGATCGGAAACCCCACCGGTGATTGCTTTTGCTTCTGTCGAGGCTTTGAGGGGTTGGAAATCCAGCAGAGACTGTCAATTCGAGCTGCGAAGAAAGGCGAACGGAGCTCGCGTATCGGCTGGGCTGTTCGCATTGCCTATCTCGCCCTCGCGAAATCGGACGCAAGGAGCGCGTGCTCTCCATCCACCCGCCGGCCCGGTTTTTATCCTCAACCCATCGTCTGATCGCCTGCGCGAAGCCGCAGGTCATCCACCGTGGCGGCGCACGGGGTGACGAGCGGCATCGGAGGGGGAGGGGTCCCCGGGGGAAGTCAGGGGCCGTCAGCATCTCACAATGCCACGCCTGTGACCAGTCCGTCCAGGTCGGGCGTCAACATGCCCGCGGCCACGGCCACGGCCGCTGCCACTGCTGCTGCGCCCACAGCGCAGGCAGGGCAGCCAGCCCAGCCAGCCCAGGTCGCGGGGAAGAAGCGCAATGTCGCCGGCGCCGGCCTGGACAGCTCGCCCGGGAGCATCGACGACGCCGAAGAGGGAGGAGGAGAACACCAGGAGGAGAAGAAGAGACAGCCGGTCAAACGGGCCTGCAATGAGTGTCGACAGCAGAAGGTGAGTTCAATGCGAACGGCAGTGTCAAGAACTCGTGCTCACGTTGCCGATGCAGCTTCGATGCGATGTCATTCAAGACCCCTTCACGTCGTGCTCGCGCTGTCGCCGCCTCAAGCTCGAATGCAAGATCGAGTCCAACTTCAAGCGCATCGGCAAGCGGAGCCGCAACGCAGAGATGGAACGGGAGATCGTCGAGCTGAGGAAGCAGATTGCCAGCGTCAATGCCGCCAACGCATCGCTGCAATCTCAGGTCAACGCCGGAAAGGCCAACGGGGCGGGCCTGTATCAGACGCCCTCGGGCATGTCGACCGACCAGTTCATGGGCTCCCACGAGGCGGTCGCGTCGTTGCTGGATCTGCGGTCGGGATTCGACGGGTCCAACTACATGAGGAATGGCGGTCACCAATTCAAGAGGATTGAGGACGTTCTGATCGCTTCAGACCGGGTGACGGAGTTGTTCAACCTGTAGGTGTTTGTCTGGTCGTTCGCAAGATGAACCAAGACTGACAGAGTCAGCTTCTTCACCTTTTACCATCCGTTCTTGCCGTTCCTTGATCGTGACACGTCCCCGGATGACTACTACTCCTCCTCGCCGCTCCTGTTCTGGATGATCATCAGCGTCGGTGCTCGTCGCTACCAGGCCGACGTGAATCTGCTGAATTCGCTGGCCGGGCCGGTGACCAGGCTGGTCTGGAGCACGCTGGCCGATATCCCCCAGAGTTTCCATGTGGTGAAAGCGCTGTGCCTGCTGTGCACCTGGCCGTTCCCGACCAGCAGCACTTCCACCGATCCGACCTTCATGCTGTGTGGGATCATGGTCCAGGTGGCCATGCAGCTGGGCCTTCATCGGCCGTCGCACACACAAGACTTCACCAAGTTCCGGGTAGAACTGATCGAATCTGAATTGCGAGACAAAGTGAGGACGTGGGCGGTTTGCAATATCGTCGCGCAGAGGTATGTTTCTTTTGGCCTGTATGCGTCAGCTGGGTACTGACTTGGCAAGGGTCGCAACCGGCTACGGGCAGCCTCCTTCGACTCTGTACGACTGGACCCTTGGCGCGAGTGAAACGGTGGACCCCAACTTCAAACTGCCGCATGATATCAAGGCGAGGTTGCAAATCGAAAAGTTTTGCGACAAGGTCACCAAGACGCTGTATAACAATCGTCGAGACCCCGTTGGACTGTCTGGCCAACAGGAGAGGTCAACGTTGATCTCTCTCTTGTCGAAAGACTTCCATGATTTGGAAGATCAAGTCCGGTCGGAGAATGACGGTAGGCCTGTCTCTCCCCTTTTGTTTGTTTATGGTTCATGCTGAACTCGGTTCTGTAGTAATCACGGATCTCTACCTCCATGCCGCCCATCTCCACCTTCACCTGTCTGCCTTCTTTGACGACCCGTCCGCGAAAGACTACTGTGAGCGTCTTCTCGCCTTGCACTCAGCAACGACCACGTATCTCGAGAAGGCATTGAATCTGGAGACGTCTGTCGGCCCCGTGCTGTCTTACACGCCGTACTACATCTACCAGATGATGCTGGCGGGAGGGTTCACTCTGTTGAAGCTCTGCAAGAGCTTCTTTGCCGCGCACATCGACCTGGAGTACAGCAAGAGCCTCTTCAACAGGACCATCTGGGCGATTCGGGGGATCTCAGTGGCCAACAACGACCTTCCCCAACGCCTGGCCGAGGTCCTCGCGCAGATGTGGCGGCTTGGTGGCACTCCAACCCAGAGACCGGCTACAGCAGAGGTGGATGACTCGTTGCAGCTGAAGGTGCGATGTCGTATGAGCATGTCGCTGGTGTACGACTCGGTTTGGCGGTGGAGAGAAGACGCTCAGACCAAGGGCCGCAATATCGAAGGTATGTTGGCTCGTCCGGTTTTCTTTCAACGCTCTTGTTCTGACTGTGTGCAGCCTATCTCAAGAACCCGACGGATCCGGAGTCCAATAACGATTCGTCTACATCCTCTGTTGCAGCCGTCCAGACGTCGTCCACTCCGGGGGTTGCTGGCGGCGATCCCAATCTGGCGCCGCCAGCGCCTGTGCCGCAGGGTATGGCGATGTCAGCGTCGAGCAGCGGAGTGAGCAGCCTTCCGAGCGCAGTCAGCGGGTTCATGGAGCCGAACTACGAGGTCTTTGACCCGCTGAACTGGCTTCTCGATGGGCTGGTGGACTTTCCTTACACGTACCCTGCGGTGCAGGGTTTGGAAACGCAGGGCATTGCGTGAGCATCGAATAACTCTTACTCTAATGATGAAAAGGACGAAAGCATGAAAAGCATGAAAAGCATTTCCAAGGGTATTTTTCTTGTTATTTTTCTTGTTGGGAATTTTTTTTGTCGTTTTTTTTTGCATGTCGAATGGTTTCAACTGGCGGCTGCTGTCTTTCGGACTGGACATAGCGCAGGCGTCTTGGTTGGAATGTCTTAGTTTACGACCGTCATGTTATGTACACCATATATCCCTGTCTGCTTTCGGAGTTGTCTGTAACGCCATTGCATGTTGTTTTAGCTTTTCTTTGTTTTTCTTTCTTTCTTTCTTTCTTTCTTTCTTTTTCTTTTTTTCTTTTTGGGTAATATATCCGATGTCATCGTTAATAAGCAACGATATCCAGCGTATCGTGATTGTGGATACTCTGCATAGTTTGTATACTATGAGAACCCTGTTGGATACAGTTCACCTGGCCGATTGTATTCTGGATTTATTCTAGTTTCAGGCTCGAATTTCGTCATTTTATCGCGATAAGCAGTTATCGTCTCGCCCAATGACAGCGATCAATTGTCGAAATGGCCAACTTTAGCAAGCTCAAGTCTTTACTGCATTAGGCAAGTCCATGCGAAGCACCCAATGCGTCTTGTCCCCCGCCTTAATTATACACCGTTCTCCGTACATCGGTCTCGAGTGACATGAGCTTATCTATGGCATTTTATTTCTTCCCCTTCCTACAAAAGGCGGGCTTTCTCCCGCACTAACTGGCATTCTGTCCTGAACATTTCCTTCTTCTTAGTTTGTAGGAGATTGCAGCGATTGGGTTGATTAATTCAGAAAGAAAAGAGGTCAGATCACCTATCTCTCTCCGGTATAGCTAGCTGAATCTCACTATTTATATGCCTACAGGATCGCTGTGAGAACTAGACAACAGACACAGGCATATTCTTGCTGAAAATGACCTCTCGCCCTCACCCCCTCCACAACATCTCCCCGGCGGAGATCCGCCGCGCCTCCCAGATCGTCTCGCGCATCCTGCAGGACAAGAATGGCCCGTCCTACGAGGTCTACTTCAAGCACATCTACCTGTACGAGCCGCCCAAGGCCCTGCTGATGCCCTACCTGGACGCCGAGAGCGCCGGCGTGCCGGTCGCACAGAGGCCGTTCGTCCCGCGGTTGGCGGGCGTCATCTACCATCAGCTGGGCAATCCGCGCGAGTTCTTTGAGATGATCGTCAGTCTGGACTCGGGGACGGAGGTGGAATTGCGGACGCCGAAGAGGGGACAGCATAGCTCTTATGATAGGTACGTACAATACAGGGAACGCCTAAACTACTGGGCAGCACTGAATGTTTATAGGGAGGAGCTCCGACGCGTGGCAGAAAAGATCCTGACAGACCCTGCGGTTGTGGAGGCTGTCAAAAAGTTCAATCTCCCCAAAGACGTCGTCATCCAGGTCGATACGTGGCCCTACTGCGCAGACAAGTACTCGACCGTCGACACTCACAAATGCATCCAAGGCCTGCTATACGCCCGCGCGCCGCACAACCACCCGGACAGCAACCAGTATGCGTTTCCGATCCCCCTGTCGCCCGTCTACGATCTGTTCGAGGACCGGGTCGTGCGATTCGACACGCTGGCGACTGGCGGCGAGGAGGACGGGCTGAAGCACAACACCGCCCCTGCTGAGACCGCGATGGCGCACTGCGTCGAGAATGAGTACCACCCGGATCTGCTCAAGGGGCCGCCGCGGCAGGATCTGAAGCCGTTGCGGGTCGTCCAGCCCGAGGGGCCCAGTTTCACCGTCTCCGACGAGAACCTCGTGCAGTGGCAGAAATGGCGGTTCCGGGTCGGTTTCAACTACCGCGAGGGACTGACCATCCACGATGTGAGGTATGACGGGAGGAAAGTGTTCTATCGGCTCAGCGTGAGCGAGATGACGGTTCCTTACGGCGGTGAGTAGAGTCGTGGATGTGTGCCATAAAGGGTCATGATGCTGACTGCTCAGACCCACGCACGCCGTACCATCGAAAGCAGGCCTTTGACTTTGGCGATGCCGGCGCCGGGAACTGTGCCAACAACCTTGGCCTGGGATGCGACTGCCTGGGCGTCATCAAGTACTTCAACGGCTGGCTGAACGACCCCAAGGGACAGCCCGTCGAGGTGCCCAACGCCATCTGCCTGCACGAGCAAGACTCGGGCATCGGATGGAAGCACACGAACATCCGAACGGGGGTCGCAGCCATCACGCGGGCCCGGACGTTGGTCGTCCAGACGATCATCACCGTCGGCAACTACGAATACATCTTCGCCTGGCTGTTCCAGCAGAGCGGGACGGTCGAGCTCGAGACGCGGGCGACGGGGATCGTGTCGACGGCGCTGATCGACGCGGGCAAGCGCAGTCCATGGGGGAACGTGGTCGCGCCGGGGGTCCTGGCGCAGAACCACCAGCACCTGTTCTGCCTGCGCATCGACCCGATGGTCGACGGTAACGAGAACACGCTAATCCAGGAGGACTCGATCGCGGTGCCCGAGTCGGAGGACGAGAACCCGTTCGGCAACGCGTGGCGGCTCGTCAAGACGCCGTTTGAGAAGTCGACGTTCGCCGACGCCGCGCCGGAGAAGAACCGCGTGTTCAAGATCGTCAACGAGAAGCGCCTCAACCGGATATCCGGCAATCCGGTCGGGTACAAGCTGGCGCCGGTACCCTCGCAGCTGATCCTGGCGAGCAAGAATTCCGTCGTGCGCAAGCGCGCGCGCTTCGCCGAGCACCACATCTGGGTAACGCGGTACCGGGACGGCGACCTGTGGGCAGGCGGGAAATGGGCGAACCAGTCGCTGGAGGAGACGGACGGGGTGGCCGACTACGCGGCGCGCAACGAGGACGTGCGCGACCGGGACATAGTCGTCTGGCACACGTTCGGCATGACGCACAACCCGCGCGTGGAGGACTTCCCCGTCATGCCGGTCGAGACGATCACCGTATCGCTGAAGCCGGCGGATTTCTTCGAGGGCAATCCGGCGCTGGATGTGCCGCAGAGTACGCAGGCGGTTAACCAGAGTGTGCTGTATGAGGAGGCAGGACAGGATGATAAAGCATGCTGTTCGAAGGCGGCGAAGTTGTAGCAGGCAGACATATATACTACAGTGATATACAGTTATGTCACGATAGATAGAGAAGAACGACTAGGGAACTATGTACTGTACTGTACATACATACATACATAGTATGGATGAATCAGACTGATATGAATTGCATACATTAATTATGTCTTTGCCTGTAATCATATACGATATATATATATATATATATATATACTCTGTCTATTAGGGCAGGTTAGGATCAACCTCCACAAACATTAATTTTAAAATTAGACACACTAAACAGCCTTCTCAAGAGAATGATGCTGAAGCCACAATTTTGCCATCTGGAGAAAACCTCACGGCCCTGACAGCGCTGTTATGGCCCTCGAGTGTCTGAAGCAATGGCCCCCAATCGTTTGCACACATATCTCCGTACAATCTAGGCTGAAAGGCTATTTACTGGGAAGGCTCTTTTGGCTGGTTATAAACCCTCTCTCTCGCCCAGGTGACAAGGTTTGTGTGCTGAATTCGAGATAAACAAAAATATAGGTAGATCTTCTGCCTGGTGATATCTGATGCCTACCCGTAATGTTCACGCAAGTTGTACAGCTGATGCGCAACCCAATAAAAGTATTGATTTTACTGGTTTTGCATGTAGCTCAACCTGAGCTCCCATAGCTTATACACCCTACGAATCGTTCTTGCTACGAATCAAGAGATGATAGCGATTGGCGAGCTCTAGTAGCTATAAGAAGGATACCCACGCCGCTACTCCCAAGTCCTCGACGAACACATCTTGAATGACAATGACCGAACCGAAGTGGAACAAATTATGGCGAGCCTGCAGTCTCTTGTTCTGCTCACACTGAAAGGCATACCAGCTGGTCGTGTTGTCATTCCATTTCTGCTTCTATCTCTCAGATCTGATTGCTGATCATTAAGTATTCCAGAGCAAGCCCAATAGATCCCACCAAACTCTATTAGGTAGTCGACAGACGGGTTGCCTAAATTGTCACTACCAGATTCGGTGCAAACAGGTCGTTCCAGTTTCCAAGACTCCTGCCTACTTGCAAGGCCGCCACTTCACTTCTTATCCCTCATTTCTAAGTCACCACCCTCAATTTCTACAATCACTCTGTTTTACCGCTTTACCTTTTCATCACTCATCTCTCAGTCATGATATGTTAGTTGACTCACCTTCCCATCCCTCATATCAGTCTACTCTTCAGCAATGACGCAACCGGAGCAGCAAAGACAGCTGTCATGGACTGCCAAAGAGCGGCGACTGATGAGCCGCAGTGATGAAGAGATGCTGGACGAACTTGACCTCCGCCTCGACTACAGAGTCGGATGGCCGAAGCCCTTGCCGGTCCTCCCCATCCGTCTAACACCTATTCTGGATGTAACGGAGTACATCGTCGATTTCTCTGCTGCAAGTCGTCAAATCCGCAGTATCTGTGGTGTCGAACGGGTCACCTATGGTTTCGATAGTCCGCGCCTTGTTTATTGTCATCGTTATGATTGCCTTCCAACAGAGGAAGATGTGACTATCGTGATGGATTGCCGAGTGGGTCAGACACCCTGGACGAACACCTTGAAAGAGGTCCGAAAATACCTGGCCCGGGAAGATATTCAATATCGGATTGAGTTCACATTGATTTCCGAGTCGCCACACCCCAGACTCACACGATCCTACCTGATAATCCAATTGTCTCGCTATGGGAAGACGTGTACAGGCAACAAGTCCTCTCCTTGATCCAAGGTACAGAGTGGCAGACTGTCGACGTGTTCCATCGTGGCAACAGTCCGGAGAGACACGATTGCCCGGTAACGATCGTTATCACAACATGGGATGCCAGCGAGAGTCTGTGGTGGGAAGATTTGCTTCCGAGGATCCGTCTACGATGGCCACATGCAGTCGAGCTTTGCTCTGCGAACAGTATCCGTACTATGGATCTTGATATCCAAGCTAGTGCAAGGATGTTAACTGATGCTTCTATTAGCGGCCCTATTCAGATAGGCACAAGTGTTGGAATCAAGGGTGAGCGTGGTGGAGGAACACCTGGAGGTGTTATCGAACTACAAGGGCGGGATGGCACAATCACAAAGATGGGTCTCACCAACCATCATGTTGTTCTTGATACAAGACTAAACTCTGGTAATTCCCTCTGCAGTGTAACTCTTTTCAAGTATTAACAGCTAACTTTATTTCTGGCAATTACTGATCGAAATACACTGCTCCTCCCTTCTCATGACCTTTCACGGCAGCAGATCCTTGTGATGACTGCGCCGTGTGACTCTGACACAGAAGTTTGGATCCGGGAGATCGATGAAAGCATTAACAGATTGGGAAAAGTGGCTGACGGGGATCCCACAAAACCGGACAGGCCAGGCCTTAGGGCCAGAGTCAGTTGGGGCGCGGAATCGAAAAGACCGGAACTCGAAAGAATTCTGCATCTGATGACAGAGGCAGAGACACGGAAAGCACGCATTAAGTCCTTCGACCGTACTGCAGGTTTCGTGGCCGCATCCTCGGGGAACAGGACCATCAATATTAATGGAAAGTGTTGGCCTCTAGATTGGGCTCTGATTGAACTCCATCCACAGCGGCCAATGACAAATACGGTCGTTGACGCCCCGACTAATTCTTTGATGAATGCTTACAACGAAACGGAAATCCGAAATTGGTCAACTTCAGCATCTCTGATGGATCTAACAGTCTTTAAGAAAGGAAGAACGACAGGCTGGACGGAGGGTACCGTGAACAGCATCAGGACGGATCTTCAATTGACAAGGGAGAAGGAAAACACACAAACTGATGTCTACGGGCAGCCTGTGTCCGCCTGGTCTATCCCGACATCGTCGAATGCGACGACCAAGTTTGCTTCCGAGGGAGATTCCGGTTCGTTAATTCTGAATGATGATAGAACTATCATTGGGTTGCTGTTTGCGGCCGATCCTGCCTCCGGTATTGGTTACTTTATTCCGTTTCATGTGATCATTGCAGATATTGAAGCGGTCACTGGGGCGAAGGTGGTTAACCTCTCAAGAGGCATAAATATTGTTTAAAGTACCTTACGGATGGGCTCGTCTAGTCTAAATTAGAGTAATGTAGGGTCTTTTGCTCAGACTTCCACATTGGCACTGGGAGAAGGGTGCGTCGCCTTATTAAGTGCAAGTTTCACTACACTCTATGTTTTCAACCCTTCCATAGCTTTTTTTTCCTTCTTGCTAAGCAATTCCTTTGCTCTACTATTATTACCATAGTCAGAACTAGTCAAATTGTTCATCATCCTAAATGCAGGTACGAGAATTTCTCTAAATTTAGATTCTACAAATTAGGCATGTTACTAACTCCACCAGAATGCATTGAAGCCGTTCTAAAGCAACGCACGGAGACATCGCACCTCCCAATTCAGTATTGAGTAGAATGCTTTCCAGTGGAACGGCATACCCAGCTCTTCACGTCGCGACTTGGATGCAGGATCCGAGTGCAGTCGCTCCCCAACCCCCAACCCCGGACGAGCACATACCAGTTCATACCAGGTAGTATAAATCATGTTATCTAGACCTAGAGTCTCCTCCTTGTTTTGCTGTCACCAATTGTTTTTCTGCTTATATGGTCTCTAATTAGCCTATTTTGCCTAGAATTATGCTTTTATCCCCGGGGGTAAAAGCTCCTCTTCGACGTGTCTTTTCTGGAAGTTTGTGTATATTGTTGGACATCCCACCGTCTACCCCGAACCCGATGAAACCGTCTATGCGATACTAGCTTCCCTTAATTTGTCTACCAGACCACATCTCCTCTATTATCAGCAGGATATTGAGAGGAACGCGCTGGTTAACAGAGCTAGGATATTAAACACAAATAGTAATAGAAACCTTAGGGCTATCTGAAAAAGCCTTTCTCAGAGGACACTATGGAAAGCAGAAGATGTTGGAAAGTAGGAACAACCTAATGTTGTGACATGTAGAGATAAATTAGTGTAATTATAGCTGCTCTGCTGTCTGTCTGTCTGTCTGTCTGTCTGTGGGGCAAGGCAGGGCAAGGCAACCAACCAATTGCAGGGAAATGCCGATTGATCAATTACTTTAACTTGCATTCCAACCTTAGTAGTAGTACTTACTCATCTACCTAGTGTCATCGACATCAACGCTTATCTGTCAATCATACTATCCAACTCGACAAATATACCTAATCTATCAATCTCACTGCTGAACTGCTCACTCACTCACTCAAATCAGTCAATCAATTGGGGGAATTCAACACATATCATCCAAGAAGAATTCACACTATCTACTACATATCTACATCATCATATTTAACTAAATACCGGGGATTTATTTTTATTTTATTTTTATTAATTTCAATGATGAGATGACATGACATTCCTATCATTATTATTAATTACCCTTCTTCTCCTGATTTGATCTGATCTGATCGATCAAGGAGAGCAAGCAAGAGCAAGCAAGAGCAAGCAAGAGCAAGCAAGCAATCAACGACAGACACAATGTCCTCCTCCTCCCTCCTCCTCCTCCTCCTCATCATCATCTACTACCCATCAACCTCAACACGAACACGAACAACACAAACCACAGCATTGCAGTCGCCGTCCACTCCTCATCCCACAAAAACGACCTCTAATACCCCCTTCTTCAACATCATCATCCAAAACAAAAACAAAAATGAAAACAAAAACCATCAACCCCAGCGCCCACCCTGCCTCAATCCAGATCCTTCGACCGGTATTTTCTTCTCTTACCGAGAACAACACTACTAGCGTTACGACCGCTGCTTCTGCTACTGCGACTATTGAATTCGACTCCTCCCGCTCAGCGCAGCCCTTTCTTGAGCCGGATGTTTTGGCTAGGATGAGGAATAGGAATCGTCAAAATCGTCAGAGTCAGGGTAGTACTACTACTAGTACTACTACAGAGGCTCAAGGCGAAGCTGAAGCTGAAGCTGAAGATGAAGAAACTGCCCTCCGCAGAAGGGAGAGAGAGGCCGAATACGGGAGTATGGCTATTCGAGGGCGGAGGGATGTTAGACGGAATCGAGGGAGGAGAGGAAGGTCGACAAGGGGAACAACATGATAGAATAGAATATTCTATGCGAATCGAGTGATGTTTTGTTCTGTTCTGTTCTGTTTTGTTCAGGTTTGTCTGATTGAAATTGTTTTGATTGATTGCAATTGTTGTATGTACTGTACCTACTTGGATTGGACTTTTTTTTGAAGAATTTAATCAATCACTCGCATAATGTTATGCAATGTAATGTACAGTACAGTGTAGTGCATATGTCAACGAAAACCACAGCTAAATAGATATGTGTCATACCAAGTAGATACAAAATGAATCAAATCAAATCAACCAAACTCGTGAGTCATCAGATCGTGCTTCGTGCTCGTTTCATGCTTCGTTTCATGTTTCACGTCAATCATGTCGTCTGTCTGCCTTAGGTTATCATAACTCATCATGTCGTTGTCGTAATGCTGGACCATGTCCAGACTGAATGTGTCTCCTCCAGTTGATCAAATCGAATACTCCCGTCATGCCGTCATGGGGTGAGACCCCCAGACATCATTTTGTCATTATCAGATACGGCTGCCTCCATCGACTTGTCATTGTCAGATACCTCCGTCCGCAATATCGGATCGTAGGGTCCCACCACCGAAAACGGATCGATCGGCGTCTTCTCACCAATGCTCTGCTTCAACTTGGCCCGTCGCGCCTCCCATTTCTCCTCCTGCCGGAGCTGTCGCGCCCGTCGAACCCGCCGCTGCAGGTTCCGAAGCGTCGTCAATGGCACGTGCATCCCCCACCGCGAGGCAAACCGTACACGACGCTGATACGGCGAGAGTGGGCGCATGATTCCACAGCTCAGACTCCTTCCAACGTTACCTTGACTGGAGCGATGTCCGCGGGACCTCTTGGACATCCGACGAGCCAGCGAAATCGGTCCGCTGAAAATTACCCGTTTCTGAGGCAAGCCCAACGAGTTGCTCACAAACTCATCCTCCTGCCGATTATCCTCCTGCTGGCCGTCCTTCCGGTCATCTTTCCGGTCATCTTTCTGCTCGCCCTCACCCTCCCGCTCAGGACCATCGCCCTCGTCATCCGACTTGAAATCATCCCAGAAGCCACGCGGCCGCCAAAATGGATGCAACCGGCTATCCATGTCTTTCCCCGCCGTCCGGTTGGTTGCTGCTCTCGAAGCAGACCAGGCCGACTGACGACGCGCGCTCAAGGCACGTCGAACAGAGCCCAACCGCCGACTCAGGCGGCTACTTCTCGCCTGCTCCTCCGCCCCCAACTGACAGTCCGCTTCGTCCATCGGCGTCGGAGGGGTGACCTTGAATGCCGGTGGATCCGGCGGCGGGCGAGGATTCTTAAGCGGTGAATCAACA
The DNA here is from genome assembly GCF_000968595.1 of Rasamsonia emersonii CBS 393.64. NCBI lineage: Eukaryota > Fungi > Ascomycota > Eurotiomycetes > Eurotiales > Trichocomaceae > Rasamsonia > Rasamsonia emersonii. Next base: position 83,896 of record NW_013563222.1, read on the forward strand.
GTGGCCGGGGTTGGGGACTGCTTTGGAGTCTCCGCATCGACAGGCGCGTCTAGCGGTCGTCCCCGCAGAGCTTGCACAGCGCGAGACTCCGGCTGCTGTTTCGGGTCAATCAACAGTACAGACTCGTTGTTGTGGGGGAAGAAAGTCACAGCAGTGGCCTCATTTATCTCTACTGGTCCCGGAGATGACGAAACGACTGACGCCTGCGTGAAGTGAAGTGATGGAGCGCGGAGTCGCTCAGCATCATCCTCCTGATGAGACTGCCGTTCCAAAGCTTCCGAGCCTCGACGATCTTCAAACAAAACGATCCTGGGAGATGCGTTGGGATCGGACGGCGGCTCATTATGCTGCTTCTGCATCATCGCCTCCGTGTGAATTCGCAGGCTCTCCGAAGTGAGCGACGCAGACCGGGAATTATTCCTGCTCGTAGGTGCCGAGAGAGAAGAACTGCGAGGTGGCACCGGCGGCCGGAAAAATCCCCGACCTCGACTGTTTATGTCGGACGTAGAAGGCATAGAATCAGACATGGTGCGCTTCCTCTGCCGCATGGGCATATCCATCGTGCCCCTGCTGCCCTCGGGTGCAGTGGTAGGCCGGCGACCGGAACCCTGCGAGCGAGTTTTGGAGTTGTTCCGGCTGCTTGAAGTCGACGCTTTCAACGAGGAACGTCGCTCTGGAATCACAACGACGGGGATGACTTCTAGCTTCTGCGGGAGCTGACTCGACGTGACGCTCGCCGCAGACATGTTGGAAGAGATGCTGCGACGGTCGCGGTTGGTGATGCGAGCCGACTTGCGCACCAGACGACGCTGCGACTCCGCACTGGACTCTAGAGACGTTCGAGTCGACGGGGGGTTTGGCGAGCTCACAGATCGCAAGGAGGCCCTCTTTCCGCTATGTCGCAGCGTTCGTCTGGCCTGTTGCGGCAATTCGATAACCATGGCTTCAATAGTCGAAGTGGTAGAACATCCAGACAGTCTCCAAGAGTTGACTCTGTCCATCAACTGTTGCTCCTCTTCCGGCAAGAACCAGCAAATGTCTTCTCCAAACTTTTTGACCGAAGGGCTGATAGAAGAGTCTCGGGACTCCTGCACACGATCCCGCAGACTCCTTCCCCGGGTAAGAGAACAGTTTAATTGCTGATGTCCCGTGTCGCAGGCGTCAGACTGTGGTCGCTGTTTCAAGTCCCCATTGGCGTGGTTTCCACGTGGCCGGGGCGACTTGAAACAGCGTGATGTGGCAGATCCACCTTCATGATTGTGCACCCACTCCCCATCAAACGAGTCAAAGACTGGCTGCCGCTCCACTTTTCGCGACCCCTGTGAAGATGTATATGTTTCCTCCACTCGAATTCCGTTCGCCAGGGGTGAATTCTTCCGTGGTGACGGCCTAGCCGACCGGTTACGGCTCTCGGGTTCCTCGTCGGACGACAAGCCCTCTTGGGCGGTCTTGAACGACTCTGCCCGGGACGACATAGAAGGCTGGACGGCACCCGGCGTTCTGTCTCTTGCGCGAGGTGGAGTTGTATCCGGAGTAGGAGGAGTGAACTGACGAGGTCTCCCGGTTTGGGCGGTTAGACCATGGTTGAGGGGGACGGGACATGGTTTCAAGTCAGGGGTACTCGCGTTGTACTCTTGCTTCTGCTTGGGAGGCGTTAAAGGAAGAGTCGGGGTGACGACTGCAGCACCGTTGGACTGCTCCACATCGCCCTCAGACGGGGGGATTTCTATCGGGGGCATGCTCTGGGTGGCATCTCGGCGGCGTGGAAGGGATTTGCGAGCTTTGGGAAGGGGTCTTTCAGGCTGTGGAGCATCCGAAACTGCGTTTGAGGCCTCGAATCCCGGCATAGTGATAAGACGTAGCTCTCGATCTGAGGATCGATCGTAATTCAGCACGACGGAGACACTGATACGATAGTCGCACCTAGCATCACCGCATGACACGTGTTTGAAGCGCGTGCACAGGCCAGATCGAACAGCACACTACCTCATTCTTGTAGCTCGTAGCTTCCAGCTCGACGTTTCGACAGTAGGCGTATCCAATCTTCGTGGCGGCTGGCTGTTTCAAGCACCGCTGAAACGTGCCGGTTTCAGACCGGACCGGACAGCTGGCAGCTCAGTCGACGGATTATTCGTAGATCAGTCGCATCAGATAAGTGGAGAGCGGTCAGGGACGATCACGACGGCGATCTCGAGATGACGATATAGATAGCTCACGCTCCGAGTCGGATGGAACCAGCAACGTGGAGGATAGATCGACAGACTCTCGAAACGACCGGGCGGATGATAAGGGAGATGGTGACTGCCAGGATGCGATGCTCGATGGAGGAGGACGATGTCACTCGCGAGGTGGTTTCGAAGGCGAGGCTGGCTGGATCATGAGACTCGATTCGATCGCCGCCGCGTGAGGCTCTCCAGCGGTGGGGACTCAAGACGGTCAGCGACGACTGGCCGCTGTCGGCTGCCTCGACGGTTCTGGGCGACTGCTAAGAGAACACAGGGCGATGGACAAGACCGCAGAGGGCGATAATAAATCCTCAGACGATGGCCAGGGAGGGGCAGTGGACGAGTCGAGAAATGCAATCTGGCTGCAACCTCGGCGCTCGTTAGGGGCCGCGCAGGCCTGGGCTCTCTGCGACGCTGCTGCCGGAGACGGGACGCGGTGAAGCTGCACGCATCAGGGACAGAACACGGCCACTGGCGGATGTCGATGTAAGTCATCATTCCCTTTGAAGGCAGCGACCAGTCTACAGAGGCGTTGTGGTGATCCTGGTGGGCTTGGTGGGCTTGTGCTTACGGTATGACAGGTCTCGCCTGCAGCCGCCAGCCCGTCTGTACGGAGTACATCTTCGTCGACTTGCCAAGAAGGCAGGGGATAGAGATACTAAGAGTTTTACAGCCTGCTGACTCTGATACATCGACATGGGCGATGGTTTGCCCGCAGACCGGTACCTGAGCTGTCTCGCGGACCTAGGAAGTGGCTCCTGCTCAACCATGGAACCAGTCTCTGCCTTGCATTTCTGTCTCCTGGATTGCGGGACAAGCAGCCATCGGAGTTAAATGCAGGTTCCGTCTGCAGAGTTCTGCAGCTGGACGAGTATCCTCGGCGTTCACTCGTCGGAGCAGGACCTCTACCGATGTGCGTCAGACTGGCAGAACATTCCAATGCTGCACGTCGGTTTCAAGTGATCAAGACTTGAACAGTGAATGTGATTTGCTCAGGGAGCAAGCCAACATTCCTCGCTGAGAACTACAAATTGTGCAGCTTACAGTGTGCAGTCCCTCACGCCCTGCCTAGGCGAGAGAGGTTCCGGATGGGGCGATGACAAGCCCTACAGTCTACGCTATGACGACGCAACCCCACAACGGATTGGAGATGATGAAATGGCACCTCACTACGGAATATTGCTCAGCACCGTGCCAAGCGACGCAGCAAGGAATGGTGTACCTGAAAGACGCACGAAACAGCTTTCTCAACAGCGTTAATTAAACCGGAAGATGGAGCTGTTGCGTTTGTCTCATCTGTCAACTGGCATAGTCATCTAATCTTCGTACGGAGTTCGCCGAAACACCAGCTTTCCCTCCCTCATCTACTTCGCACGTACTTACTGAAGCATTTTCTTGTTGCTGTCCGACTTCGTGGTAGGTTTTCAGTTCGGAAGCTGCTGAGGCAGAGCGCGCTGTCCTAGAGGTCAGCAGAGAGAGAGCATACGCTGCCTTCTGAGGGAGTCAGTGGGGAGCAAACAGGGAGGCCAAGAAATCAATTACATTGTCTGGAAGCTGAGAGCCTGAGGACAGATCAACCGTTGCAGCTGCGATGGATCGATGGATCTCTGCTCCATTGGCCGCCCATGCCGGGTTTCCTATTCCGGTATCCGCGACTGCAGCACCAACTTAACTCGATCCTTCCGGCTGGTCATTGTCTGCCCAAGCTCGAGACAGGTAGATGAGAATCATGATTGCTCAGCAATCAGGTCTACATTTGCAAGAGAACGAGAAAGCGGGAAATGTCGCCGTCAAGGATATTCTGTGGGATCGAGGTTAGTAGGCGAAGAACTGCAGTATTAATGTGATTCTTGCGAGGGCAATTCTCTCTTAGCTAAGCCCCTCTGCCCGTCCAATGATATGCCGCCTGCTTTCTTCGTTGCCGTTCAGTTTTCCCCCATTCTGCGTTCTGCCCTCTATTCATTCCTTCGTAGTTGAGAGATGCCGTTCGTAGTTTTTCCAGATGAGACATGAGAAAACCAGCAACCTGCTGCTAAGAAGCGTGTACCGGTAGATCGGCAACAGCGATGACGCAGGATCCCCAGGCTGGCTGAGGATGGTCTGGGGCGAGAAGATGATGGCGGACAACTAATGGCATCATAGGGCAGTCCCGTGCCCCACAGCTCTATCTCCCAGTTCCTCTGACCTCATCGCGCCTTCGCCCTCGCTCCCCTCCATCTCTGCCACTGCAGAATTTCCTCTGGCAGCGCTCGTCGCCCTCTCTCTCCGCATTCATTGACGCCCGTTGCGCTGCTCTTGCGCCTCTTTGGTCCGGGTGGACGCCCTTTGCCCCTCTCCTCCGCCCGCCCTTCTCGACCGGTCATCCGCGTCCGAGGGAAAGCATCCGGCCAGACTCTCTTCTGCCACGCCGCAAAATCCATTCCAGCTTCATTGACTTTCTGTTCGGGGTGGTCTCTGGCCAGTCCTTATCTGGCATCATTACTACCTTCATTGACACCTGTCTACAGTCTTTTCCCTCCCGTCTAACGAATCTCGCGGTTGTGACCCATTGGACCAGCACTGCGTCATTGGGGGCACCTGTTGCTCCATTTCGACTGACGGCCCTGTCAGCCTGCGCTACTGTCCTCGATTACTCGAAAACCCGCCGCAGTCCACGACTAGAGGATCAAGTGTCGCAACCTGCTTTGCGTCCTCCTGTCGCGCCCTGCCTTCGAATCCTCTTCTCCTTCTTGTTTACGTCCCTCTCATGCCTGCATCTCATTTGTTCTGAACGATCTCCCTCTCGCCCGCTCTTTTTTCTTGATTCACGATTGCTCGCTCTCCGAAACTATGAGTACAATACAGAACCTCAAGAACTTCATCCGGCACGGGAAACAGGCCCGCTTGGTGACGCCGCATGCGGAACCGACCACCGATGTCACTGCCGTCCACGCACAGCAACAACGCCAGCCTCAAGGACAGTACACCAACAACCTGGATGCCATCGACAACCGGCATGGAAATAATCAGCCTGCAGCCCAGAAAGCCCCCGAGTCGCATACCAAGCCGCATACCACCAAGGTCTCGCGGGCCGACATCGAACGGCTCGTGGCCGAGGAAAAGCAGAGCAAAGCCAAGATGCCAAAATACCCCGGTTTAGAGCGTTGGACCCTCCTCGAAAAGATGGGCGATGGCGCCTTCAGCAATGTCTATCGTGCCAGGGACAATACCGGCCAGATGGGCGAGGTCGCGATCAAAGTCGTCCGGAAATACGAAATGAACAGCAATCAGGTATGAAACAGGAAGGACTCACAGTCTGAATCCTCGCATTTTTTTACTTTCTCCCTTCTTTTGCCGTCCTGCTTCAACGTCTGCAGGGCGATGCACACAATTTAGGAAGAAACCCAAGGCAGTGGAGGTGCGCGACAGTCCTCTTCACTCGCTCTCATTCTTCCTGCATGATTTTCTTCCGTTGCCATGCCCTCGCTGCCCAGCACATCAACCATAATCTTTTGCAGATGGATCGCTAACTCGACTTGTCTCTGACAGCGGGCGAACATCCTGAAAGAAGTGCAGATTATGCGCCAACTCGACCATCCCAACATCGTCAAGCTTCTAGACTTTTCCGAATCCCGGCAATACTACTACATCATTCTCGAGCTCTGCCCTGGTGGTGAGCTGTTCCACCAGATCGTCAGGCTGACCTACTTCAGTGAAGATCTCAGCC